>NC_059265.1:2936040-2962880 GCF_017591435.1 Portunus trituberculatus
GAGAGAGAATTATTATTACCTATTATAATCAATTTCCCGTTAATGATACGTTTTTCTTTTATCTTTATTCGTTGATTTACAGGTAGGGTTTACTTAGAGAGAGAGAGAGAGAGAGAGAGAGAGAGAGAGAGAGAGAGAGAGAATTATTATCTATCATAATCATTTACAACGAAGGAAGCTTCAAAATGTTACAACAAAATTTAAAAAAAAATCCTGTATTATTCTAAATACTACACGGAAGATAAGAATGATTGATAAAACAAACATATGCAATTGAGTTTGTGTAATAACGGTTGGTTTGGAAGGCGTTAAAGAGCGTGGCTAGTTTATATCCAGGTGGTGGACCAGTGGTTCGGTTCACCGGCAGCGTTTCATAATGTTCGTTTGGCCTCAAATTGCTCTTTACTTATCGGCAGTTTTTTTTTTTTTTTTTTTTTGGGGGAGGGTAGACGAGAACGAAGCAAGATCAGTAGCTCAGGATGGCAGTGAGAGCAGTAGTACTTCAGACACCACGCCTGCTACATCTTTCAGTCTCCACGCCACCACCGACCCCTCGAGTCTACGCAGCCCAGTGGCCGTGTGTGTCTTGGCGTTGGGCGTGACGTGCAGCAACGGTGGTAATAGCAACGGGAAGCTTGATGCACAGCACAGCACAGCACAGCACAGCGGAGAGATTGGTGGTGTATGTAAATAAATAGTGTGCGTTGACTTGCTGTGATGATAGGAAGGAAGTTGTTAGTCAGTCAATAGAGGGTTGTTAGGAATTTTGACTGATAAAAGGATAACAGGATATGTGTAGGATGTGCACTGTGTCTAATGGAAGGTTAACTATACGGTGTCTGTCTGCTTGTATGTAACTAAGATGTATCGGGAACCATCGCTACGTATACTGTGTCTAATGGAAGGTTAACTATACGGTGTCTGCGTGTCTATGTAGGATGTATCCGGAACCATCGCTACGTATGAGTGTTAAATTTACTTGGTCATTCATTTACTAGTGCGGTTAGAGTAACGGGTTCAGAATAGATTTGGGTAATGACCGTGGCAAGTGAAGTGTTTTCGTGGTCATTGTAGTTGTGTAGGAAGGAAGAATTAGTTATCCTCTTCAGTACTGTGACGCATTTTCACCTTGAGACGTGTGTACGATTAGATAATTCTATTGTTACAAAGCGTGTATAGATGTCACAAGGTTAATGGCCTGTGTCTTCACTATTTTAATTCCTCGCGTAAGTTTCTGAAGTTGTATAAGATAAAGTACTAACGGAAGGAATATGAAAAAGCGTCTTGGTGCTGAAGAGATTAAACGTGTCGCGTTACTATAGAACTCCTTAAGTAAGTTGTATTTGAGGCTAAAATATTTCGGGTAAAAGTCGTTGTGGTTCCCTTGTTATACAATGGCTACCTCTGCGAAAAGAATGAGTGGACAGGATTTCTTAACGTAACGGGGCTGGTGTTTCAAGGTACGTGCATTAGAAACGAGATGTGGTAGTATAACGGTAAGTTTGGGGATATATTCTTGAAATTAGTTCTTAGTGGTAAGCGGGCGTAGATGTTTAAGAGGTTCAAGAGTGATGTAGGTAATTGGTAAACTCGGATACTAATGTTCATGTTCGATTTGTGGTGGTGGTGGTGGTGGTGGCAATGTTGTGGTGGCAATGTTGCCTGTTAGCTGTAGGGATAATTAGTGAACAAGTTCATTTTTTTTGTTCATTTTTGTCCATTACAGGAGTTGACGATCCAAAGGCCTGACTCCACAGCGGTAATGAGCCTTGTGTACCTTGCACTGTCTTCACTGACAACGCCCACTACTAACCCCTCTGCCTCCGCCACCGTTTCAAGATCAGGGAAGGACTCTGCCTTGCATCGCGCACTGTGATGGTCGCCGCCCCGCCCCGCACCGCCGCCGCCGCCGCGCTGCTGCTGCTGCTGCTGCTGCTGCCGCTAAGGGAGAATAGTTTGTTGAGTGGATGACGGCGCGTTCACTGACCCTCTCCCCATCACCCTACCAACTCCGGCCACCCACCCCCCTGCCACCAGACACCTGCTACACCACCACTACCGCCGGCTCCGTCCAGTGAAAGATTCATCGCAGACCTGCCATTCAACGCCTGCCGCCGCCGCCACCACCACCACCACCTCCTTATGGTGGTGTCACTGTACCTGGAGCTGTTGTCATGATTGAATAATAAATTGTGAAGAAATCTTTATTGTTTTGGAGAATTTCCTTTCCTGGGAATATTTGTGGCTGACTAGTCAGTAGTCGCCTCAGGCTGGCTTAGGTCACTGTCTGACACACCAATATTGCCTCCATCAACCTCCCACACTCACTCTAAACAATAACAGGCCAGAAATAAAAAACGCTAACTTTCATGCTTTTTTTTTATCATAGCAATACAAGAAAATGGAGAGAGATGAGCTAATGTGAAAATATTAAAATGTGGGGGTGAAAAAAATGAGTAAATTAAGAAAAGACATTATCCTTGAAAAGTTATGGAAAAGTCCAAAAAAATATTGCATACCTGGCCAAAAAAACGGCAAAAAATGGTCAAAGCAAAAAAAAAACCAAAGCAGATCCCTAAATACTGCACTACTGGCCAAAAACCAGCAGAAAATGGTTAAAAAACTAGCCAAAACCCCAAACTGACCCTAAATACTGCACTACTGGCCAAAAACCCATAAGAAATGCAGGAAATTCCCAAATGGACCCCAAAACACCCCAAATGGCCCTAAAAATGCAGAAAATGGACCTAAAAACCCCCACAAATGGCCCTAAAAATGTACTTAAGTCAAAAATACTCGAAAGAGTCTCCGGAGATTAGGCAGATCCATATTGGAGTTAAAATTAAATGCAAGAGTCTCCCTAGACTTTTATTTAACAATTCTTTACATTATTACATTGCCAGGAAGTCTACAAATATTTTAATAAAAAAAAAAAATTTATATATACAAAGAATACAGTGAAAAGTCTACACAAATTTTCAACTTAGTATAAAAACAGTGAGCAAAATCTATACAGATTCAACTTAGTATCAAAACTGAGCAAAATCTATACAGAAAAGTCTACACAAATTTTCAACTTAATATAAAATAAACATTTACAACTTAACAAAAAAATCTGCACAAATTTTCATATTTGCAAAATTTTAAAACACTTTTCAACTTCACAAAATATTTTAAAACAATTCTTTCATGTTAACAATTATTCAAAGATAAAAATGTTTGGTTTTGAAGTGACACAATCTTACAAACAAACTGTTTCAACAAGAGAGAGAGAAAAGAGAGAGAGAGAAGAGAGAGAGAGAGAGAGAGAGAGAGAGAGAGAGAGAGAGAGAGAGAGAGAGAGAGAGAGAGCAATCAAAATAAACAATCAAATAGTAATAACATACATGAAAACAATACATTTTAAAAACAACACACACACATTAATCTTGTGCCCTCCATACACCCTTGCTAATGTCAATAAAATGGTCTAATGGTACAAAAATTTCAAGGTAAAAATGTGTCCTAGTACTGAAGGGGTTAAAATAGTGAAGACTGTTGCCATTAATCTTCTGACCACCATAGATCCTTGCTATTGTCAATAAAATGGTCTAATAGTACACAAATCTCAATGTAAAAATGTGTCTCAGTACTGAATTCATAGAAGCAATCTGCAGACTAAGATACACTCTTGATACACCCCTGACACCCTGACACACCCTCACCTCACACACACCTCCTAAAAACTTAACATACCCTTTCAAAAACCACAAAAAAGTGATTAACCAGCACAAACACACCCACACAGCACACTCTAAGGGTAAGTTCACACTACAAGCAGAGTGGGCAGAGTGGTTGCTAGCGGCAATAATTTTGACATTGTTTTGGACGTACAGACGCAAAATAATTATTGTGGCACATTTTTTGTGGGTGGGAAGCCAGCGGCCCTCCACGACTCCACCCACGGCCAAGGTGTCCACCAGTGTGAGCCTTTATTGCTGACAACAAAATGACAATCAATGACCAGACTGTGCATAGTTCTGGTACAATTTGACTCTTTATATTAATAGTCTGCTGAGAAAAGCTGATTTTGTGATATTCTGGTCCTAGACATGAAACAAAACACACTTTTTTTTTTTTCTACAGCTGTTCCTTCCCTTGAGGAAAAATGAAAGGAAGAGGAAAGAAAGAAAGAAAAGAGAGAGAAAAAGAGAGGAGAATGAAGTGATATTCTCGTCCTATACATGAAAGGAAAACACTTTTCTTTTTTCCACACCTGTTCCATCCGTTGAGGAAAATGAAAGGAAACTGACGAAAAAAAAAAAAAAAAAAAAAAAAAAAAAAAAAAAGAGAGAAAAGAAGAGAGGAAAAGGAAGTGATATTCTGATCCTATATATGAAAGGAAAACACAAACCCTTTTCCTTTTTCCTACAGCTGTTCCATCTCTTGAGGAAAAATGAAAGGAAGAAGAGAAAATATAAAAGAACGAAGGAAGAGAGAGAAAAGAGAGAAGGAAGTGATATTCTGGTCCTATACATGAAAGGAAAACACTTTTTTCTTATTTTCCTACAGCTGTTCCATCCCTTGAGGAAAAATGAAAGGAAGAAGAGGAAACATAAAAGAAAGAAGGAAGAGAGAGAGAGAGAGAAAAACACACTGTACAGATCAGTGAGCCCACACACACACACACAATGACTTTACCAACAGAATTTCACGTTCCTTTATATATCGTCAAATTTTTTGTTGTCCTTCCAGGTAAACACTGTGGAATTTGACACTATTTATTTATTTATTATTATTTTTTTTTATCATATTGTTGCCTGCCCGACCTGCTCTGTGGCTAAGAGGACACCCAGAATTCTTGTGTAGGTCACCCTGCTCTGCTTATTGTGTGAACACCTAACCGGACCGCTCTGCTTGTAGTGTGAGCATACCCTTACACACACACACACACACACACACACACACACACACACACACACACAGGAAGAGAGGAGAAGATATATTGAATCGTTGGAAGAGGCAAGAAGAAAAAATAATGAACAGTCTGAAGAGGAAAAGGAAAAGTTTTTGGAGAGTTATAGGAGAGAGAGTCAAAAAATGGTATGTGGAAAGAAGGAATGCAGAGGAACCCCTAGAGGGACCAGTAGGTGGACCGTAATGTATACTAATATAGATGGAATACTGTCAAGTAGATTAGAATTGCAAGCCTGATATAGTGTGTTTGACGGAGACAAAATTACATGAAAAACAAAGGTAAATTTGGATAATAAATATAATATATGGAGAAAGGATAGAGAGGGTAAAGGTGGAGGAGGAGTTATGATTATGACGAAGAAGGAGATAAATGTGGATAAGGTTTGGTATGGGAAGAACAATGCAGAAGTGATAAGCATAAGGTTAAAAAGTGATGGAAAAGAATTAATAATCATGGTGACCTATGTACCTCCTAAAACAAATTCTTGGACATTAAGGAATACGACAATATGATCAAGGATACTTTACAGAGTTTGCAAAGTGGAAACTGGAAAAAGAAAGGTGATACTAGTAGGAGATTTTAATTGTAAAGAAGTGGATTGGGAAAATCTAGTAAGTGGTGTTGGAGAGGAAGCATGGGAGAGAGATTCCTTAATCTAATGATGGAAAATATGATGGAACAGAGGGTGAAAGAAAATACTCGATATAGAGGAGATGATGAACCCGCTAGACTGGATTTGGTGTTAACACGAGAAGTGTACCTATGTGCGGATATACAATATAAATGTCCATTGGGGAAGAGTGATCATGTGGTTATGGAGATGCAGATGGCAATAACACAGCGAAGGAGAGATGAGACATACAGGAGTGGTAGATTGAATTATAGTAAGATGAACACACAAAATTTGAACAATTATTTTAGAACATTAGATTGGGAGGAGATGTTACAAATCAGAGAAGTGCAAAAAAAATATGAGATTTTTATGAAATATTATAAAGAAGGAGTTATGAAATTTGTATCACAGTATAAACCGAGAGAGGAAGGAAGAAAGGATTGGTTTAATGCAACTTGTGTTAAGGCTAAAGAAATGAGAGATGTGGCTTGGAAAAGATAGAAAAGAACAGGAATATACTAAATAAGGAGAATTATAGAGTGGCGAGAAATGAGTATGTGAGGGTAAGGAGGAGGAAGAAAGAAAATTTGAAAAGATATTGTAGACAAGAGTAAGGAACATCCAAAATTGTTTTACAGGTTCATAAATGGTAAACTTAAAAAGAGAGTCCATTGAAAGATTAAAAGGAGAGCAAGGGATAGTAGATGACCCTAGGAATATCGCGGAATTGCTAAATAATAGGTTTCAACAAGTATTTACTAAAGAAACAATGTTTGTAAAGCCTCAAAATGTAGAAGGAAATGTGCACATGGATGACATTAAGATACCTAAAAAGGAGTTATATAAAATGTTGGAGGAACTTAAAGATGATAAAGCGATGGGACCAGACGAAGTTTCAGGAAAATTATTGAAGGAATGTAGAGAAGAATTGATTGATCCATTATATGATATTATAAGGTGCTCATTAGAAACCGGGAAGTACCGGTGGAGTGGAAAAGAGCTGAAGTGGTGCCCATTTATAAGGGAGGCAGTAAGGAAGAGCCTCTTAACTATAGACCTGTGTCACTAACAATTGTGGTCGGTAAGATTTGTGAGAGGGTGATAAAGAAATATTGGATACGGTTCTTGGAGGATCATAAGTTATTATCGGATCATCAATTTGGCTTTAGGAAAAGGAGGTCATGTGTAACAAATCTACTGAGCTTTTATTTTGAGAGTGGTTGACAAAATACAAGAGAGAGAGGGGATGGATGGACTGTGTATATTTGGATTTGAAAAAAGCTTTTGACAAGGTACCTCACATGAGACTGCTATGGAAATTAAAGATTTATGGAGGACTGAAGGGAAAATTGTTAAAATGGATGGAAAACTATTTGAGATGGAGGGAGATGAGAACGGTAATAAGGGATGCAAAGTCGGACTGGTTGGTGGTGGAGAGTGGAGTCCCACAAGGTTCAGTGCTGGCACCTATACTTTTCCTTGTCTATATTAATGATATGCCAGAGGGAGTAAACAGTTATATTAATTTGTTTGCGGATGATGCGAAATTGTGTAGGTGTGTGAAGAGTGAAAAAAGATTGTGAAATTTAACAGGCAGATCTAGATAGGATTTGGGAGTGGAGCAAGAGGTGGGAGATGGAATTTAATCTGAACAAAAGTCATGTAATGGAGATGGGGAAGAGTGGAAGACGGCCAAGAGGGTCATATAAGATGGGTGAAGGAGTAGTGTTGAAAAAGGTGGAAAAGGAAAAGGATTTGAGAGTGATAATACAAGACCATGGGCAGTTTGAGGCTCATATTGACAAGATGTTTGGAGAAATATATAATTTGATTATAAATATTGGATTAGCCTTCCATTATATGGATAAAGATATGATGAAGAAATTAATTAGTACGGTAATTAGACCAAGATTGGAATATGCTGGGGTGGTTTGGTCCCCTTATAAAAGAAGCATATAAGGAAGTTGGAGAGATTGCAGAGAATAGCAACAAAAATGGTTCCGGAATTGGCAGAAATGACCTGAGGAAAGATTAAAAGAAATGAATTTGCTTACCTTGGAACAAAGAAGAGAAAGAGGAGATTTAATACAGGTTTATAAACTGTTGAGCAGTTTGGATGAAGTGGATAATGAGCAAATGATGTTGAGAGAGGAAAATTTAAATAGAACTACGAGATCGCATAGTATAAAGATAGCCAAAAGGAATATGCTTGAAAGATGTGAAGAAATATAGTTTCCCACAGAGATGTGTGGAGGTGTGGAATGGTCTGAGTGAGGAGGTGGTGTCAGCGAGGAGTGTGCATAGTTTTAAAGGAAAGTTGGATGTGTGTAGACTGTAGATATGGAGATGGGGCCACACGAGTATAAAGCCCAGGCCCTGTAAAAATTACACACACACACACACACACACTTAACACACACACACACACACACACGGCCCGGTAGCTCAGTGGTTAGAGCGCTGGCTTCACAAGCCAGATGACCGGGGTTCGATTCCCCGGCCGGGTGGAGATACTTGGGTGTGTCTCCTTTCACGTGTAGCCCCTGTTCACCTAGCAGTGAGTAGGTACGGGATGTAAATCGAGGAGTTGTGACCTTGTTGTCCCGGTGTGTGGTGTGTGCCTGGTCTCAGGCCTATCCCAAGATCGGAAATAATGAGCTCAGAGCTCGTTCCGTAGGGTAACGTCTGGCTGTCTCGTCAGAGACTGCACCAGATCAAACAGTGAATTACACACACACACACACACACACATATACACACATTTCACCAGATCCTAATGCACACTGCCACACAGCCTCACCTCACTTCAAAACACAAAAAAATCTTCACATAAACAAATTCACAGTATAAAACACAAACTTATTTCAAAACCCAACCCCAAAAAAACTTTCCAAACACACACACACACACACACATTTCCAGCACCTTGCCACAGAAATTCAGTATTTTTATGAGACCTTCCAAGACAGTGGTTCCCAAACTGGGGGTAAATTATCCCTTGGGAGCAGCTTAACAATTTTTGGGTGAGAAATAAAGCTGACAGAAAAAATAAATAAATAAATAAGAATTCTGAAAAATGAAGAAAACCTTGCAGTGCCTCCCATTACAATTACTGTTACCTTAGTCTTAGTGGGCAAAGTTGTAACCTAAATAATCATTCTGTGTAAGGGATAATGTGGCATGTTAACCCCTTCAGTACTGGGACACATTTTACCTTGAGATCTGTGTACCATTAGACCATTTTATTCACTTTAAGAAGGGTCTATGGAGGGCACAAGAATAATGGCTATAATCTTCACTATCTTAACTCCTTCAGTACTGGGACAAATTTTTACCTTAACATTTGTGTACCATTAGACCATTTTATTGACATTAGCAAGGGTCTATGGAGGTCACAAGGTTAATGGCCAGTCTTTTCCCTATTTTAACCCCTTCAGTACTAGGAGACATTTTTACCTTGAGATTTGTGTACCATTAAGACCATTTTATTGACATTAGGAGAGGTGTATGGAGATCACAAGATTAATGGCCACAGTCTTCACTATTTCAACCCCTTCAGTATTGAGACACATTTTACCCTGAGATCTGTGTACCATTAGACCATTTTATTGACATAAGGAAAAGCTTATAGACATCAGAAGATTAATGGCCACAGTCTTCACCATTTTTACGCCATCAGTACTGGGACAAATTTTTACCTTAACATTTGTGTACCATTAGACCATTTTATTGACATTAGGAAACATCTACAGAGGTCAGAAGATTAATGGCCACATTCTTCATTATTTTAACCCCTTCAATACTGGGACATCTTGAGATTTGTGTACCATTAGACCATGTTATTGACAGTAGAAAAGATCTATAGACGTCAAAAGACTAATGGCCACATTCTTCACTATCTTAACCCCTTCAATACTGAGACACATTTTACCTTGAGATTTGTGTACCATTAGACATATTATTGACATTAGGAAAGGTCTATAGAGGGCAGAAGAATGATAGCCACAGTCTTCACTATTTTAACCCCTTCAGTAATGGGACACATTTCTACCTTGAGATCTGGATACCATTAGACCATTTTATTGACACTTGGAAAGGTCTAAAGAAGGCAGAAGATTAATGGCCACAATCTCCACTATTTTTACCCCTTCAGTACTAGGACACATTTTACCTTGACATTCGTGTACCATTAGACCATTTTATTCACATTAGCAAGGGTCTATGGAGGTGACACGATCAATGGCCACAGTCTTCACTATTTAACCCCTTCAGTACTGGGACACATTTTTATCTTGAGATTTGTGTACCATTAGACCATTTCATTGCCATTAACAAAGATCCATAAACATCAGAGGATTAATGGCCAGTCTTCACTGTGGAAATCTGAACAAATTTTCAACTTCACAAAATATTCTTAAACAATTTTTCAAGTTAACAAATATTCAAAGATGAAAATGTTTGGTTTTGAAGTGACACAATCTTACAAACCAACTCTTTCAATAATAAAGAGAGAGAGAGAGAGAGAGAGAGAGAGAGAGAGAGAGAGAGAGAGAGAGAGAGAGAGAGAGAGAGAGAGAGAGAGAGAGAGAGTTCTAAAGGCAGAATGACAAGATTTTTACAATATTAACTGGAGAAACATTCTTGAAAACCCTGCCAATCATTTCTGGCCTTGGAAAATAGTCATGGTGGAGAATAAAGCGTTTTTAATCGTGTTTTATGGTTCTAGAGGCAGAGTGACTACATTTCTACATTATTAACTGGAGAAACACTCTTGAAAACCCTGCCAGTCATCTCTGTGGCCTTGGAAAGCAGTCGTGGTGAGAGTAAATTGTTTGTGAATATAGCCCTTTGACTGACACACAAGCAGCAACAATGCACATTCTTCATTCCTCTGAGCTCAGTAAGTGAATGATTGAGTGAGCGCTGAGTGAATCTCTTAACAAGCACACTGCATCTTTGTCCTGAGAATCCAACACTTGCTTCACAAACTCATGTGGGGATTAAAATAGTGAAAACTGTGCCCATTGATATTGTCACCTCCATACACCCTTCCTAATGTCAATAAAATGGTATTATCACAGCCAAACTTTCTTCAAATGCCATCAAAAACATGCCAAATAATCTTAAAATACCATAAAAACATGCCAAACTGTCTTAAAATGTCCTTAAAAAAAAAAAAAAAAAAAAAAAAAAAAAAAAAACATGACAAACTGCTAATCTATCCTAACTCTTCTTCATGGCTTAGGTGTTGTCTTGTACCCTGGGTGTTGCTGATGGCTGTAGGTGTTGTAGAAGGCTTGTGTTGTGTTGTGGCGTGGCTTGTCTTGGCTTGGCTTGACTTTCCTGTAATGAGAGATGCACTGTTTACATTGAGTCACCTTCACTATGTTGTAAACTGAACTGAACGCAACTCAACCAAACAAACTGTCTTAAAATGCCCTTAAAACATGCCAAACTGTCTCAATATGCCCTCAAATATGTCAAACTCTTAATATATCCTCATAACCTGCCAAACTGTCTTAAATTGCACTCAAAATCTGCCAAACTGTCTTAAAATGGCCTTGAAACCTGCCAAACTATCTTCAATTTCCTTAAAACCTCCCAAATTGTCTTAATATACCCTCAAAACCAGCCAAACTGTTATAAATTGCCCTCAAAACCTGCCAAATTGTAACAAAATGTCCTCAAAACATACCAAACTGTCTTAACATGGTCTCTAAACTGTCTTACAATACCCTCAAAACATGCCAAACTGTCTAAAATGTCCTCAAAACATACCAAACTGTCTAAAATGCCCTTAGAACATGCCAAACTGTCTAAAATGCCCTTAAAACATGCCAAACTATTTTAAAATACCCATCAAACATGCCAAACTGCCTCAAAAATGTCCTCAAAATCTTATCCAGCCCAACCTAACCACACTTCACACCACACACCACACCACTGACCTGCATAAGGAAGGAAGCCGTGTGACCTCAGCTTTGAGTGGCCACCTCCTCTCGGGTCACAGTGAAGTCGCAGTCCAGGGAGTCCTGTGGCAAAAGATCAGAGGTCACACAGGTCACAATGGGATAGTAATAATAGTAATAGTATTAGGAGGAGGAGGAGGAGGAGGAGGAGGAGGAGGAGGAGGAGGAGGAGGAGGAGGAGGAGGAGGAGGAGGAGGAGGAGGAGGAGGAGGAGGAGGAGGAGGAGGAGGAGGAGGAGGAGAGAGAGAGAGAGAGAGAGAGAGAGAGAGAGAGAGAGAGAGAGAGAGAGAGAGAGAGAGAGAGAGAGAGAGAGAGAGAGAGAGAGAGAGAGAGAAATTTATGAAATGCAAATATTTATTATTTTACAATTTTTATTCTTTTTCTTCTTCTCCTCTTCTCTTCTTCTCCTCCTCTTCTCATCTTCTTCCACTTCTTCTTCTTCTTCTTCTTCTTCCTCCTCTTCTTCTTGTCTTGGTCTGTCTTTCTTCATATTCTTAACACAATCTGAAATAAATAAAACTGGATTAATATCTGAGAGAGAGAGAGAGAGAGAGAGAGAGAGAGAGAGAGAGAGAGAGAGAGAGAGAGAGAGAGAGAGAGAGAGAGAGAGAGAGAGAGAGAGAGAGAGAGAGAGAGAGAGAGAGAGACCTTAGTGTTTCAGTGTGCGGAGGCCATAAATTCAGAGTGTTATTGAAGCAGTGGGTAAGTAAGTGAAGTGCTTGACAGTGACACATAGAGAATAAGTGAATAAGTGAAGTGATAATACAAGATACATAGTGACACAAGTGATACACTGCAGGAGTAATTATCACTACATCAATAAGAACACTAGCAGTCAAATAGTTGGTGGGCTTTGAGATAGGAGATACCCATAATGCCTTCTTTAGCCCGTTAAAACACAATGCAAATGCACCTATGCTTTCAATCTCCATTAATTCTCATCGTCCACACTTTTATGTCCACATTTAAAACTGCACACTCTTCTAAATCAAGTGAAAAATTGAGGTTTATGAGACAAAATTGTAAGAAAAACATGCTTTCACACACCCCACACTCACCAAACACACAGCACACCAGCACACACCATTCCCACACCTGCACACACCAGCAAACCACAAACAACCCTTTGCAAACACTGGAAAATGCAAAAAAAACACACCCCAAAAATAGTTTACACAAAAACAACACATTTACACACACACCACACGTACCACACACACACTACACCTGCAGAAACCTTTCCCACACCTGCACACACCAGCACAGTACACAGCTTGGTGTGTGGAGGAGATATGGAGGAAAGAAAAGGAGGTGGTGGAGGGAAAATGAGAAAAATTGTCAGGTTTTGAAGTGAGATTTAGAAAAGTACTATTTTGACTATGATAGAAGTGAGATAGGAGACTCAAAATTGGAGGGAAGGTGGAGGAAACATGGAGGAAATAGTCTACTGAAGGAAAAGCCAGGAGGACCTGTGGAGGGAGATATGGAAGAAACAAGACAAACATTACCTAACCAAAACGCACCAAAAATTACCAAAAAATATTGCATCAAGCAACAACACACACACACACACACACACACACACACACACACACACACACACCATATTGATAGAATTTTCAGAGAGACGTATAATTTGCTAAGGAATATTGGAGTAGCATTTCACTATATGGACAAGGAAATGATGAAGAAATTGATAAGTACTAAAATAAGACCTAGATTGGAATATGCAGGAGTTGTGTGGACTCCCCATAAAAAAAACACATAAGAAAATTAGAGAGACTACAAAAAATGGCTGCAAGAATGGTTCCAGAATTTAAAGGGATGGCATATGAGGAGAGACTAAAGGCAATGGATCTACCAACCTTGGAGCAGAGAAGAGAGACGGGATCTGATACAAGTTTATAAATTGATTAACGGAATGGATGAAGTGGATAATGAGAAACTGATCCTGAGAGAAGAATATGACTTTAGAAGCACAAGATCGCATAGTAAGAAACTAAGGAAGGGACGATGTCTGAGAGATGTTAAAAAATTTAGTTTCCCGCAAAGATGTGTTGAGACTTGGAACAGTTTGAGTGAGGAAGTGGTGTCAGCAAAGAGTGTACATAGTTTTAAAGAAAAATTAGATAAGTCTAGATATGGAGACGGGACCACACGAGCATAAAGCCCAGGCCCTGTAAAACTACAACTAGGTAAATACATACATACACACACACACACACACCTGCACTCCACAAACAACCCTTAAATCACACCTGGAAAACACCCACAATAAGTCTACCCTAGCCAACCCACACCAAAAAACAATAAATACTATACATAGGTAGCTATAGTTGACATTACAAAAACATACAAAAAACAGTATTATTCCAGTGTTTCACCACATTCCACTAAATGTTTTTTTACCCACCTCATGAGATAGAGCTCGTCATTACGAGTATTTTTAATCCCATATTTATAAGGCGCAACCTATTTATAATGGTGATACCGAATTTCAAAAATTTAATCGTATTTTTGGCGATCTCACTCCCGAGTCAATAGAACAGAGACAGAGTGACGCGAGAGCTGCTCGACCCAGGGCAGCGGCTAGCGTGTGGGCCAACATTAGTGACTCGTTTTGTTTGAGCTATTGTTTCCGCTGATTGGTTACTTCCGTTTGAAAGTGAACTGGCAGCAAATGAAAAAAAAAAATCATAATTTATTCAACCAATCACGGTGGCCTTGAGACTTGCGGTATGAATTTGAATTCAGTTTGAGGCAAGATGTCCCACTGTGCAGGTTGTGAACTGCATTACTTCAATGTTTTGGTTATCATATTTTCAATAGATGTCATGTCGGCTGAGTGAGAGCTGTGAGGGTGGAGCTGGAAAACGAGGAAAACTGGAGGGACCACTTCATTTGGACAGTGCCACAGTTCCTACTAATACATATTGGTTTGTAGAGCAAGAAAAATAAATCATGAAAATAATTTAATACAACAACACCTGGATAGAATTTTGATTGTCCCCATCATATTGACAGGTTAATGGTATATGATGGCTGTTATTATCATTGATGTTTTCTTTCAGGGTTCACAAGCAGACACGCAGTGTTGTCCAAAGAGGCACTGGGCAGCTGAAACACCGATTTCATGTCTTGCACAGTGAGGTCCGGGTCAGCCCACCATTGAAGGTGTGCAAGATGGTGCATGTTTGTGCTATGTTGCACAATATATGTAAAGACAGGAATATTCCTATTCCTATTGATGCAGGCCACCCTGACTTTGAAGAGCAGCAGCACGACATCGTACAAGAAGTGCCACCACTTCCAGCTGCTCGACAAAATCCGGGTCGCCTGTATCGAGATGAATTCTGCAACTTGCATTTCAAGTATGTTGATTATTTTGTACCAATATATACTGGCTTTACTGTATTTGATCTTGGATATGTCTACTTATCATGCATTAGTATCTCATTACTGTTGATTAACCACCTTTTTTCAGCAATCCTGCCAGAAACATGGCCCACCTGCCCCACCACTGATCTGGTGACACATGCAGAGATCAATTTTGCAACTTGCATTTCAAGTATGTTGGTTATTCATTCTGTACCAATATTTACTGGCTTCTATAAATAATCTTGGATACATTCACTCATCATCTCATTATTGTTGATAAGCAACCTAATTTTTCTTTTCTTTTCTTTTTTTCATTCTTTCCAGCATTCCTGCTTGAAGTGCGGATCTCCTGCCCTTCAGCACACATGGCCAGTCACATGCCAAGGTACTGTCAACATCTATGTTTTCCATCTCCCTTAATTCTTATCCTCACTGCTTTTGTGTTGACATTTAAAACTGTACACTCTTCTAAATCAACATAAATGCTTTCTATCTCTCCTAATTGTCATCCTCCACACTTCCATGTCAACATTTTAAACCTTACACTCTTCTAAATCAACATAGATACTTTCATCTCTCTTAATCCTCATCCTCGACACTTCCATGTCCACATTTAAAACTGTACACTCTTCTAAATCAACATATATACTTTCATCTCTCTTAATTCTCATCCTCCACACTTGTGTCCACATTTAAAACTGTACACTCTTCTAAATCAACATACATGCTTTCCATCTCCATTAATTGTCATCCTCCACACTTCCATGTCCACATTTAAAACTGTACACTCTTCTAAATCAACATATATACTTTCCATCTCCTTAATTCTTATCCTTGCTGCTTCCATGTCCACATTTAAAACCATACACCCTTCTAAATCAACATACATGCTTTCCATCTCCCTTAATTGTCATCCTCACCACTTCCATCACTTTCTTCCTGGGAGCTCCTGGCCTCACTGTCCTTTTCTGGCAAATATTCCTCATGTGAGTCACTAATGAGTCCTTCTGATTGACTCTCATTGTCCTCAGAATCCTGTAATTCATCTAATAGAGCCAGCTCACCCTCAGAATTCCTCAAGGGTGACAATGACAACACCATTACACCACACTGGTCAGTAACACACTGCCCACCGGCCACCACCCCTCCCCTCAGGCCACACGGTCCCTCTCCCCAAGCCACCGTACCCAGTGTCCCTGAAAACAGTTAGTCACTTTGTCACTGAATCATAAAAAACACACAAAGCGAGAAGATGAAGCACTGATGGAGCGATGGTGTGTGCATGTACTGTAAATATCTTGAAACACCCTTAAAACACCCTAACATAGCCTAAAATAGTTAAAAACAGTCTTAAACACCCTTAAATAGCCTTAAAATAACCCTAAAAACACTAAAACAGTCTTAAACACCCTTAAAATAGCTTAAAACTGCCTTAAACATCCTAAAATTCTTCAAACACCCTAAAATAGCCTTAAACAATCTAAAACAGCCTAAAAATACCCTAAGACAGCCTTAAAACACCCTAAAGTAGCCTTAAACACCCTCAAAGTCTTCAAACACCCTAAAACAGCCTTCAATACTCACAGTTGGCTAGGTGTGTCCCAGCTGGTGTAGTTGCCATGTTCCATCCCTACATAGAGCCACTTCCTTTAGTACGGCCGGTGGTGGCTGGTGATCCTGTTGGGAGGAGGTGGTGGTGGTTATAATAGTACTAGTGGTGGTAGTGAAATGGTGTGGTTTTGTGAGCATCTGATGTGGTAATGTTGGTTGTTTGTGGTGGTTGTGGGTGTGGTTGGACAGTGGTGGTGGTGGTGGTGGTGGTGGTAATAGGAGGATTTTAAAAAGACAAATATTTTCTGGCCAAAACAAGTGAAAAAAATTGATGTTCATGAGACAAAATTGTAAGAAAAACACGCTATCACACATCCCACACTCACCAAACACACAGCACACCAGCACACACCATTCCCACACCTGCACACACCAACAAACCACAAACAACTCTTTGCAAACACTGGAAAATGCAAAAACACACACCAAAAATATATAGTTTTACACAAAAAAACATTTACACACACACCACACGCACCACACACACACCACACCTGCGGAAACCTTTCCACACCTGCACACACCAGCACAGTATACAGCTTGGTGTGTGGAGGAGATATGGAGGAAAGAAAAGGAGATAGTGGAGGAAAAATGAGAAAAATTGTCAGGTTTTGAAGTGAGATTTAGAAAAGTACTATTTTGACTATGATAGAAGTGAGATAGGAGAGTCAAAATTGGAGGGAAGGTGGAGGAAACATGGAGGAAATAGTCTATGGAAGGAAAAGCCTGGAGGTAACCTGTGGAGGGAGATATAGAGGAAACAAGACAAACATTACCTAAACAAAAAACACCAAAAATTACCTAAAAATATTGCATCACACACACTCCACAAACAACCCTCAAATCACACCTGGAAAACACCCACAATAAGTCTACCCTAGCCAACCCACACCAAAAAAAAAAAAAAAAACAATATACCTACATAGCTATAGTTGACATTACAAAAACTTACAAAAAATACACTTACACACCCACCACACTCACAGCACACCTGCAGACACCTCTCCCACACCCACACACACTCACCTCTCCCTCTGGAACTTGGTGAGTGGAGTATTTGTGGGAGTTTTGCCGCAGAGAGGACACAGGCAGCCCGTCACCACCAGCGGCTCTCCAAGGACCAGTTGTGACATTGTGGCAAGCCATGGTGCACCTCTGGAATAGTGATAGTTGTTATAGTAGTGGTAGTAATAGTATAAATGAGGCATGACAAGGCGTAGGAAAGGAGAAAAACTGACTAAAGGCCAACACAGAAAAGGGTCTATGTGGGAGGCACTGAAGCAGGGTGATGCACACTGCCTAACACACAATAACACCAACATATCTCAGTAATTGCTTCAACTATCAAACTATCACGCATATGGGAGTGCACAAACTATCTACAGAGCCAATATGGGGGCGTAGTAAATGAGAAAAACTGAAAATAGTTAACACAGAAATGGCCGATGTGGCAAGCAGGATGGCGGACACTGCCTAACACAATAACACCACCATATCTCAGTAACCGCTTCAACTATCACACTATTACGGATATGGAAGGTGTATGGGTGCATAAGCTATCTATGGAGGCAATATGGGGCACAACAAGGCGTAGGAGGGCAGGAATGGTAAACCTACAGAGTTTCACCACCTTGCCCTTTCTGGACAAAACTATTTTTTCTGGTAGATTTTGGCTTGCTTTTAATTATCTTGATCTTGATCTTGATGGTACAGGTGACGCAGAATTTCTTCTGGGTCAGGCCTTTGTATCGGCAGCTCCTGTAGGGAACATTAAAATACCACTTGTTTTTGGCGCAAATCAACCAATTTTTTTTTACAGCCCCGAAACATATTATGATTTCCATCAAAAAACAACTGGTAAATTAATTTAAAATTAAGCTGAAATCTACCAGAAGAAATTTGTTTGTAAACAATTAAGCCCATGTCACGGAGCCCGCCGAGCCGCCGCCGGGTTTGATGCGGGAGGCGAGGCTATTGTCATGGCTGATCACCAAAACACGCTTAAAAAAAAAAAAAAAAAAATGTGTCGCCATTCAAAAAGGTTGCATCTAGTATATATGGGGTTCAAATTACTCGTAATCAGGAGTTCTATCTCTTGAGGTGGGTAAAAAAAAAAAAAACACGTAGCTGATTGTGGTGAAACTCTGCAGTAATACCGCAGGAATGACCACCACAAATGAGGCAACAAAAATCCGAAAGTTGCTTATTAAAGACGCACTTATTTTCAGTTTACCAGACTTTTTCACCTTAATTGGCACGTCTCACTACTCTACATACTTCACCTAATAACCATGTACACTCACACACTTGGGAATAACTCACCTGCTCCACAAATGTTCAAAAGCTGTCAATGTCAACACTCCAAGCTAGCAATGACGGGTGTTCTGGCTGGTTCTGGTTGGTGTCGGAAGTAATGCCTTTTGGAACGGCACTTCCTGATGGGTTTTCCTGTCGCTCCGGGTTTTTTATATTGCTGTTTATTAATTTTACTGTTGTTATATTCACTGTCTGTTTTTTTTTTTTTTTTCTTTTTTTTTTCTTTTTTAGTTTTGCATATTTCTTTTCTGTTTTTGTCTTTTTCTCCAAAATTCTAACAATATGTCTTTTGGTATTTTCAATTTCACTGTTTTCATATAGCAAACAGTGCTTCCACTTTCAAGGAAATATCCTTATTTTAGGGAAATTTTTATGTCACAAGGATCATGTTAAGGAAATTACTAAATCTAAGGAAATTCTAAGGAAATTGGCTTATTTCATTAAAATATCTAAATTTTCTAGCAGCAACTAATATTGTACAGAGCATATCTAGCCAGAGAACTTGGATATGATCATCCTGATGTAAGATCGTTTTATTCCCACTGCAGAGATTTTCTAAGAGAATGTGTAGAGCAGATCCTCTCTAGATTTGATAACATTGGAGATTTTGATTTTTTTTATCTTGCCTATCTTCTGAAGTAGCCCAAAATCTAACTCTTCCTTCACTGGCCCCTATTTTTGAAAGGTTGCCATACTTGAAGGATGTTGTTGACCTACAGCAAACAAACCTTGAATGGAGACAGACAACTAACTATCTGAGTTCTAGTGTGTCAAAAAGTTTAGATCACAGTGTGTTTTGGCAGTCAGTTTTTGAAGCTAAAAATATAGCAGGAATATACAAAATCCACAGCTCAGCAGGATGGTTTCACTATTGTTCTCACTCCCTTACTCAAATGCAGCTGTAGAAAGATTGTTTAGTCAGCTGAAACTGATTAAGAATGACCATCGAGCATCACTTAAGAATGAAAGCGTACTTGGTCTAATTACAGCAAAGACAGCTTTCCAGAAGAAAGTTCAACATCAGGCTGCAGTCATAGATCCACCACATAGTATGCTTAGACTCCACAGTAAAATGAAAGCCAGTGCAGATAATGATCAATGTTCAAATATCAGAAAACTATTCCTAAGCGGTTTCAAGGAAAAATAATGTTTACAATTTAGTATCACTGTTGGTATGCCATATAAGGAAAGAGATGGGGAGAGCCAGACTCTGCCAGAGAGGAAAGTTGTGTTGTGTTACCTTTGTGACAGGAGTATAAATTTTATATTTGTAGTTTTGTTTATTGCAACAATGCCCAAAGAGAAGAAAATGTATTTTTGGCATGTAGGATACAGTATATTTATTCATACCACAGAATATAGATTTTCATAGTCTTATTAATTGCACCAAAGAGAAGATTGTGTATTTTAAGTTGGCATGTAGGATATACCCTGTACCATGGACCTCTGTAACACTGGAGTCCAGTGTTACAGAGGTCTATGAATCTGTGTAATTTATGTGAAAGGAACATATATTGTTATAGTCTTATTGTACCAAAGAGAAAGAATACTTATTTCAGTTGGCATGTAGGATTTATTTATTAACATTAAACAAGATGTGAATTGTTTTTATGAATTATGAATGATTTTTATGAATTTTTGTGAATTAATAAGTAATTGTTAAACAATTAATTAAACGATTAAAAAGACAAATGGTACTTTTATATGACAACCTCTGTTTAGCTTGAATGAAAAGAATGCAAAAATTATACCTAAGAAAGTTAGGAAAATATAAAGAAATGTTGGATTGAGGTCAAGGAAACCTAAGGAAATTTTACGAGAGGTTAAAGGAATTTAAGATTTTGGGTGTGGAAGCACTGATAGCAAATCTCCTAGTATGGCATCTGTGTCTTCTTGGTAGGGTCGTTGTAGGACTGGGTGTCTCTGTCTTTCTAAGTTGTAGGCTGGACAGTAAAGAATAAAATGTTTTAGGTCTTCCACTGGATCACCACACATAATACATTCTGTTGCCGCATTTATAAACCTTTGCCTATCTCCAAGATCCATATTGTTGGTCCTACATCGAAAGAGTATTATGGTAGCCTCCCTGTTGTCATAAATCTTATCCTGCCCTCCTATACTTTGCCTCATCTCCCTGTACATCTTCAAGCTTACTTTCCCTTCCATCTCCTGTTTCCACATCTTTGTGTCCCATTCCTTCACCTTCCTACTGATATCCAAATAACTCTCAGCCTCCCCTCTTAATCCGATTAGCTGTCTGTATTCTAGGAGTCCGAAATCTTTCTCTAATGTCTTCTACGCAAAATCTCAACATCATTGTATACACTTCCTCTATCACTCAAAGTTCTTATAAAATGCAAAATAACATTTAAATCAAATAAAACTAATATGAAATGGTAAAGGAAAATCATGTCATTCTGCCTTTAAAACCGTAAAAACATCCTAAAAAATGCTGATATCTTAAAATCTTGCTTAAAAATGCTTTGTTCTCTCTCCACGACTGTTTTCCAAAGCCACAGAGATGACTGACGGGTTTTAAGAGTGTTTCTCCTGTTAGCAATGCTGAAATCATGTCATTCTACCTTCAAAACCGTAAAAACACCCTAAAAAATGTTCTGATATCTTAAAATCTTGCTAAAAATGCTTTATTCTTTCATCACGCGTGCCTCTCCACCTGCCTCACGGCCACCTGACCCTGTGCCACCCTGGACTGCCCCTTACTATGCTGCTGCAGTAGGGGGCTGAGCGTGCAGTCCCCGTATCCCAGGCTGGCGTGCCTTCGACCCTCCAGGACGTGGTGCAGCTCTTGCTGGAAATCCGAGCCGAGGTCAAGGACTTGCGTGTGAGGGTCACTGCCTTGGAGCTACAGCGGGACGCAGTGAGAGACCTCTGCCCCAGCCAGTGTCGGCCCCAGTCCAGCCAGCGCCCCAACCTGCCCCAGATAACAGGCCCCAGAGTGCGCCAGCCAGCCGCGGCTCCACCCAGTGTCTGCCCCGGTACATCCTTCGCCCCAGTCTGCCCCTGATAGCCGGCCCCAAAGTGTGCTGGCTGGTTCTCAATCATGGTGAGTCAAGCCACCAGCCCCAGTCCAGCCACCGCTCCAGCCAGCCCCGGCGTCACGCTGCGGTGCCAGGCGTGTGGCTGGACGTGCTTCCCCTCCCACTCCTGACGCACTCTTAAATCCTTCTTTTTCCAGGTTTAGGGGCTGGCCGGCATCACCCGACCTCCTCCTCCCTTGTTGTATACATTGATACAACAATAAAGTTATCAATCTCTCTCTCTCTCTCTCTCTCTCTCTCTCTCTCTCTCTCTCTCTCTCTCTCTCTCTCTCTCTCTCTCTCTCTCTCCTTTTTCCTACTACTACTACTACTACTACTACTACTATACACACACAGCGTAGTGTAGTGGTTAGCACGCTCGACTCACAATCGAGAGAC
Source organism: Portunus trituberculatus (assembly GCF_017591435.1). Lineage (NCBI taxonomy): Eukaryota > Metazoa > Arthropoda > Malacostraca > Decapoda > Portunidae > Portunus > Portunus trituberculatus. The sequence goes on from NC_059265.1 coordinate 2,958,322, forward strand.
CCGGGTTCGAGTCCCGGTAAGCGGCGAGGCAAATGGGCAAATGGGCATTATTTCCGAAGATCGGAAATAATGAGCTCTGAGCTCGTTCCATAGGGTAACGTCTGGCTGTCTCGTCAGAGACTGCAGCAGATCAAACAGTGAAACACACACACACACACACACACACGAAGTAACAGCCAAATATTTCACTGGAATGAATTAAAAGCCCTTTCATATGAGTTTTAGCGCTGATGAAAACACCATTAATCCCTTCAGTACTGGGACTCGCTTTTACCTTGAGATTTGTGTGCCATTAGACCATTTATTGACATTAGCAAAGATCTGTGGAGGGCAGAAGATTAATGGCCACAGTCTTCCTATTTTAACCCCTTCAATATTGGGACACATTTTTACCTTGAGATTTGTGTACCATTGGACCATTTTATTGACATTACCAAGGGTCTGTGGAGGACAGAATATTAATGACCACAGTCTTCACTATTTTAACCCTTAGAGTACTGGGAAGAATTTTTACCTTGAGTTTTGTGTACCATTAGACCATTTTATTGACATTAGCAAGGGTCTGTGGAGGGCAGAATTTTAATGGCCACAGTCTTCCGTATTTTAACCCCTTCAGTACTGGGACACATTTTTACCTTGAGATTTGTGTACCATTGAACCATTTTAATGATATTACCAAGGGTCTGTGGAGGGTAGAAGATTAATGGCCACAGTCTTCTCTATTTTAACCCCTTCAGTACTGGGAGACATTTTTACCTTGAGTTTTGTGCACCATTAGACTATTTTATTGACATTAGCAAGGGTGTATGGAGGTCAGAAGATTAATGGCCACAGTCTTCACTATTTTAATCCCCAACATGAGTTTGTGAAGATGTATAAAATCACCAAATAGTCACCACAAGGAATATGAAAAACGCGTCATGGTACTGGTGAAGTTAAGAGCATCTCCCCTACGCCCACCACCTCACCAACACGCCCACACCTTCACACATGCCCATCATAACCTAGCCACTACCTCGTGGGTGGGTGTGGAGGTGTTGGCGTGCTTGTGGGCGTCCTATAGTGGGTAATGGCGGGCGTATGCGAGGTAGTGGGTAGGCTATGATGGGCGTGGGTGGGCGTGGGCGTGATGGGCGTGTCTCAGGTAAAGGAAGGTTCCCAGCACTGGAGGAAATAATTAATGATCTTGTTAGGCTGTAAAATTATAAAAAATAGTGAAACAGATCAAGAAGAAATGAAATAAAATGAATTGCTAGCCTACTGTTGCTAAGATTTGTGTAATGTATTATAAACATTTGTTGTAATATTTATGTAATGTATTACAAACATTTGTTGTAATATTTATGTAATGTATTACAAATATTTGTTGTAATATTTATGTAATGTATTATAAAGATTTGTTTTATAAGGTTTATTGCGCTGATGACACCACTCCGTCACTACAGTGTTGTTTGTGAACGAGTATTTTGACGCAAATTAATAATTATTAATGAATATAATTTTGAAATCTGTGTTGGCGCCAAGCGCGCGACAAAGCGCCGCGCCGCTCACCCTTCAGATATTATCATTAATATTATTTGTTTGTTTTCAAGGACGCCATTGTTTGTTTGTGTGTGTAATTAGTGATTCTCACACCTCTTAATTTGTCGTTTTGTTTTTGTTACTTGTCTCGCTGGTGTGGTTTGATTTTTGATATATTATGAAGCCTAAAGGAACGACACGGTGCCCCGCCCCGCGCCCCGCGCCCCGCGCCCCTTTAGTTTGTGTGGGTGTGTGCAGTGGTGGGGCATGCTGTGCCGCGCCCCGACACTCTAGCGTGGATTTAAGGCACTTTGCTGGGATGTGTGTAGTAACACAGTGTTGTGAGAGTGTTGCAGTGTTCACACGACACATGACACGCCGCGCCAGACACATGACACACGACACATGACACAGGACACACCACGCTCACTTTCCCGCCAAACCAAGCCGCCACAATTGTGCAAAGTGACAAAACGTCGCTCAAGTCAAGAAAAGTGCCACCCTGGGGTAGGCCTATCAGAAAAGTGGCACCTTGGGGTGGGGTGGCAGGCCTATCAGAAAAGTGGCACCTTGGGGTAGGCCTATCAGAAAAGTGGCACCCTGGGGGGTCAGAAAAGTAAGCCTATCAGAAAAGTGGCACCCTGGGGTAGGCCTATATAAGTGAAAAGTGTCTCTGTGTTGGGGAGGGGGTGGGGAGTGATGTGACATCGAGGATTACTCACATAGACCTGTGTGTCAGCGCCAGTAGGCCTATGTGTGTGTCAGGATGTGTGTGTCAGGGCGCGCGTCACCATTGTAAGTACATGTTGACTCTCTCTCTCTCTCTCTCTCTCTCTCTCTCTCTCTCTCTCTCTCTCTCTCTCTCTCTCTCTCTCTCTCTCTCTCTTTTCACTGTGGTGCAGCCGTAGCGGTGATGAAGTAGAAGGTGTTCACCCCACCCAGAAAAAAGTCTCATTAAGAATGTCACCTTTTTAATACTTAAGATCAATGTTTCCTATCTCATATCTCGCGTGGTTGTACTATCGGGGTCTTGCGAGTAGACAAAGTGGCAACCTCGATGTTACAATAGATAAATATGTATTGGTAGTATGTGTTTTAAGAAATATAGAGAGAGAGAGAGAGAGAGAGAGAGAGAGAGAGAGAGAGAGAGAGAGAGAGAGAGAGTCTTTGTATATTATAGAGACACATGCAGGTGAGGATCTCGTCCACCCAGTAGTCCACCCCAGACAGCTGTCCACCTGTCCACCCTCACTTCATCTCGTCCACTAGAAGATGGACTCTCCACCCAGGTTGAACACCACTGGTCCATAACAGAACAACATACATTTTGCTTCACTTGCTACCACTACTACTACTACTACTACTACTACTACTACTACTACTACTACTACTACTACTACTATTATTGTTATTATTATTATTATTATTATTATTATTATTATTATTATCATCGTTGTTATTACCGAGATGAGAGAAAACGGTGTGAACGCTCGACGGCAGGTCAACACCACGCAACACCAGCACCACCAGAGCACCAGGCCCGTCACCAGCACCACCAGCCGACCCCAGGCACCACCGAACGGCCACCACCACCACCACAACAATCACCAAAGTCAACACCAGATTGATTCCAGGTCCCTGCAGAGGCCGAGAGGTGCACCACCACAGCGGGCCGAGCAGAGGTCAACTTACTCACTTCCCAGGGGTCAAGGTCATACTCAAGGTCACTCTCAAGGTCACACTCAAGGTCAAGGTCACAGCAAGTCACCAGGATAAGATGTGACTCCAGATTTTTATTATCTGCCATCACAAAGAAAATATACTGGTGAAGTGGTGCACGTTTATGTTCATTATAATGAGTAAGGGGTGTCTGGGGGTGTGTCGGGGTGTCTCAGGGTGTTCTTGGGTTTTTTTTTCTCTCTCTCTCTTTTTTTTTTCTCTTTCTCGATCTTATTTTCAGGGTTTTCAGTCTTTCTATTCTCTCTCTCTCTCTCTCTCTCTCTCTCTCTCTCTCTCTCTCTCTCTCTCTCTCTCCTCGCCTGTCAGACGTCAGTTTTCTCCGGAACACGTGGATCTGTGTGTCTTGAGTCACTTCATTATATAGTGAGGGCGGCTGCGGAGGCGTATGGGCTGACTGGGAAGCTTGGGCGTGAGCATGCATGGGCGGGACAAATATGGGCGGGAGTGGGTGTGGAGCTGTTGACGCCGCCCATAGCTTTGTGTGTGTGTGTGTGTGTGTGGTAAGTGAGTGGTAAGTGTGTGTGTGTGTGTTTGTGTGTATCGTGATTCTCTCTCCTCTCTCTCTCTCTCTCCTCTCTCTCTCTCTCTCTCTCTCTCTCTCTCTCTCTCTCTCTCTCTCTCGTGTCGTGTGGTCTGGTCTGGTCTCCTTGCTGTGTCTCGTCTTGTTGACCAGCGTCTGAGGTGATATTATGCTACAATATAGTGGCATGGAAATACTAGTAGTATTGTGTAAACTGACACACTGCCGTTCATGATGGCGAAGGTGGGCAGGTGTGGGTGTTGGCGGTGCTGGTGGAGATATCTACATGCTTGTGTGTAGATAGATAGATACATAAGCTGGTAATTTGTTAGGTTCATTCATACGTAAATTGACAACAGTTCGATGGTGTATACACTGCTATAACAATAAACTCATCAATCAATCAAGTAAACATCAATGAGATTTAAAAGGCGAGTGATGAGAGTGTGGGGAACAGCGGGGGAGGGGGAGGTGGAGAGGAGACGAGCGAGGCCCCTGAGACAAGTTTGGTGTGCGTCACTGACAGGGATAAACTCTCCGTGTCAAGGCCCCACCACACCAGAGGCGGTCCTTACAACGCGCAGCAGGTTCTCAACACGTTCATAAAATTTTTGAGGACGTAGTGGAGACGTGATGGAATTGCGAAATCCCTCCACTGCTACGTATCTACCAAGCCTTTACTGCGTACGTCCCTTGATATCGCTACGATATCATTGTGTCCAATCGGGTTTAACTACGGTCATAACACGTATGTGATCAGGCTCCCGCCACGCTCACT
>NC_059265.1:2963380-2995853 GCF_017591435.1 Portunus trituberculatus
AGAGAGAGAGAGAGAGAGAGAGAGAGAGAGAGAGAGAGAGAGAGAGAGAGAGTTCTAAAGGCAGAATGACAAGATTTTTACAATATTAACTGGAGAAACATTCTTGAAAACCCTGCCAATCATTTCTGGCCTTGGAAAATAGTCATGGTGGAGAATAAAGCGTTTTAATCGTGTTTTATGGTTCTAGAGGCAGAGTAACTACATTTCTACATTATTAACTGGAGAAACACTCTTGAAAACCCTGCCAGTCATCTCTGTGGCCTTGGAAAACAGTCGTGGTGAGAGTAAATTGTTTGTGAATATAGCCCTTTGACTGACACACAAACATCAACAATGCACATTCTTCATTCCCTCTGAGCTCAGTAAGTGAATGATTGAGTGAGCTGAGTGAATCTCTTAACAAGCACACTACATCTTTGTCCTGAGAATCCAACACTTGCTTCACAAACTCATGTGGGGATTAAAATAGTGAAAACTGTGCCCATTGATATTGTCACCTCCATACACCCTTCCTAATGTCAATAAAATGGTATCATCACAGCCAAACTTTCTTCAAATGCCATCAAAAACATGCCAAATAATCTTAAAATACCATAAAAACATGCCAAACTGTCTTAAAATGTCCTTAAAAGAAAAAAAAAAAAAAAAAAAAAAAAAACATGACAAACTGCTAATCTATCCTAACTCTTCTTCATGGCTTAGGTGTTGTCTTGTACCCTGGGTGTTTTGTTGTAGAAGGCTTGTGTTGTGTTGTGGCGTGGCTTGTCTTGGCTTGGCTTGACTTTCCTGTAATGAGAGATGCACTGTTTACATTGAGTCACCTTCACTATGTTGTAAACTGAACTGAACGCAACTCAACCAAACAAACTGTCTTAAAATGCCCTTAAAACATGCCAAACTGTCTCAATATGCCCTCAAATATGTCAAACTCTTAATATATCCTCATAACCTGCCAAACTGTCTTAAATTGCACTCAAAATCTGCCAAACTGTCTTAAAATGGCCTTGAAACCTGCCAAACTATCTTCAATTTCCCTTAAAACCTCCCAAATTGTCTTAATATACCCTCAAAACCAGCCAAACTGTTACAAATTGGCCTCAAAACCTGCCAAATTGTAACAAAATGTCCTCAAAACATACCAAACTATCTTAACATGGCCTCTAAACTGTCTTACAATACCCTCAAAACATGCCACTGTCTAAAATATCCTCAAAACATACCAAACTGTCTAAAATGCCCTTAGAACATGCCAAACTGTCTAAAATGCCCTTAAAACATGCCAAACTAATTTAAAATACCCATCAAACATGCCAAACTGCCTCAAAAATGTCCTAAAAATCTTACCCAGCCCAACCCAACTCACACCACACACCACACCACTGACCTGCATAAGGAAGGAAGCCGTGTGACCTCAGCTTTGAGTGGCCACCTCCTCTCGGGTCACAGTGAAGTCGCAGTCCAGGAGTCCTGTGGCAAGGTCAGAGGTCACACAGGTCACAATGGGATAGTAATAATAGTAATAGTATTAGTACAGGAGGAGGAGGAGGAGGAGGAGGAGGAGGAGGAGGAGGAGGAGGAGGAGGAGGAGGAGGAGGAGGAGGAGGAGGAGGAGGAAGGAGGAAGGAGGAAGGAGGAAGGAAGGAAGGAGGAGAGAGAGAGAGAGAGAGAGAGAGAGAGAGAGAGAGAGAGAGAGAGAGAGAGAGAGAGAGAGAGAGAGAGAGAGAGAAATAGCAAAAAAATTATAAAATGACAATATTTATTATTTTACCTTTTCTTTTTCTCTTTCTTCTTCTTCTCCTCTTCTCATCTTCTTCCACCTCTTCCTTCTTCTTCTTCTTCCTCCTCTTCTTCTTGTCTTGGTCTGTCTTTCTTCATATTCTTAACACAATCTGAAATAAATAAAACTGGATTAATATCTGAGAGAGAGAGAGAGAGAGAGAGAGAGAGAGAGAGACCTTAGTGGTTCAGTGTGCGGAGGCCATACATAAATTCAGAGTGTTATTGAAGCAGTGGGTAAGTAAGTGAAGTGCTTGACAGTGACACATAGAGAATAAGTGAATAAGTGAAGTGATAATACAAGATACATAGTGACACAAGTGATACACTGCAGGAGTAATTATCACTAAATCAATAAGAACACTAGCAGTCAAATAGTTGGTGGGCTTTGAGATAGGAGATACCCATAATGCCTTCTTTAGCCCGTTAAAACATAATGCCACACTCACCAAACACACAGCACACCAGCACACACCATTCCCACACCTGCACACACCAGCAAACCACAAACAACCCTTTGCAAACACTGGAAAATGCAAAAAAACACACCCAAAAATATAGTTTACACAACAAACAACACATTTACACACACACCACATGTACCACACACACACCACACCACAGAAACCTTTCCAACACCTGCACACACCAGCACAGTACACAGCTTGGTGTGGAGGGAGATATGGAGGAAAGAAAGGAGGTGGTGGAGGGAAAAATGAGAAAAATTGTCAGGTTTTGAAGTGAGATTTAGAAAAGTACTATTTTGACTATGATAGAAGTGAGATAGGAGACTCAAAATTGGAGGGAAGGTGGAGGAAACATGGAGGAAATAGTCTACTGAAGGAAAAGCCAGGAGGACCTGTGGAGGGAGATATGGAAGAAACAAGACAAACATTACCTAACCAAAACGCACCAAAAATTACCTAAAAATATTGCATCAAGCAACAAAACACACACACACACACACACACACACACACACACACACAAGCCATATTGATAGAATTTTCAGAGAGACGTATAATTTGCTAAGGGAATATTGGAGTAGCATTTCACTATATGGACAAGGAAATGATGAAGAAATTGATAAGTACTAAAATAAGACCTAGATTGGAATATGCAGGAGTTGTGTGACTCCCATAAAAAAAAACACATAAGAAAATTAGAGAGACTACAAAAATGGCTGCAAGAATGGTTCCAGAATTTAAAGGGATGGCATATGAGGAGAGACTAAAGGCAATGGATCTACCAACCTTGGAGCAGAGAAGAGAGAGGAGGATCTGGTACAAGTTTATAAATTGATTAACGGAATGGATGAAGTGGATAATGAGAAACTGATCCTGAGAGAAGAATATGACTTTAGAAGCACAAGATCGCATAGTAAGAAACTAAGGAAGGGACGATGTCTGAGAGATGTTAAAAATTTAGTTTCCGCAAAGATGTGTTGAGACTTGGAACAGTTTGAGTGAGGAAGTGGTGTCAGCAAAGAGTGTACATAGTTTTAAAGAAAAATTAGATAAGTCTAGATATGGAGACGGGACCACACGAGCATAAAGCCCAGGCCCTGTAAAACTACAACTAGGTAAATACACACACACACACACACACACCTGCACTCCACAAACAACCCTTAAATCACACCTGGAAAACACCCACAATAAGTCTACCATCTAGCCAACCCACACCAAAAACAAGCAATACTATACATAGGTAGCTATAGTTGACATTACAAAACATACAAAAACAGTATTATTCCAGTGTTTCACCACATTCCACTAAATGTTTTACCCACCTCATGAGATAGAGCTCCTCATTACGATATTTTAATCCATATTTATAAGGCGCAACCTATTTATAATGGTGATACCAATTTCAAAAATTTAATCGTATTTTGGCGATCTCACTCAGTCAATAGAACAGAGACAGACTGGCGCGAGCTGCTCGACCCAGGGCAGCTGGCTGCCCAACATTAGTGACTCGTTTTGTTTGAGCTATTGTTTCCGCTGATTGGTTACTTCCGTTTGAAAGTGAACCGGCGGCCAATGAAAAAAAAAATCATAATTTATTCAACCAATCACGGTGGCCTTGAGGCTTGCGGTATGAATTTGAATTCAGTTTGAGGCAAGATGTCCCACTGTGCAGGTTGTGAACTGCATTACTTCAATGTTTTGGTTATCATATTTTCAATAGATGTCATGTCGGCTGAGTGAGAGCTGTGAGGGTGGAGCTAGGAAACGAGGAAAACTGGAGGACCACTTCATTTGGACAGTGCCACAGTTCCTACTAATACATATTGGTTTGTAGAGCAAGAAAAATAAATCATGAAAATAATTTAATACAACAACACCTGGATAGAATTTTGATTGTCCCCATCATATTGACAGGTTAATGGTATATGATGGCTGTTATTATCATTGATGTTTTCTTTCAGGGTTCACAAGCAGACACGCAGTGTTGTCCAAAGCCTTAGTCACTTTGTTACTGAATCATAAAAAACACACAAAGCGAGTAGATGAAGCACTGATGGAGCGATGGCGTGGGCATACACTTCATCACTTCAGGAGCCAAAATTTTAAAATATCTTGAACCACCATTAAAACACCCTAAAATAGCCTAAAATACTTGAAAGTCTTAAACACCCTTAAATAACCTTAAAATAGCCTTAAAAAACACTAAAACAGCCTTAAACACCCTTAAAATAGCATAAAACTCCCTTAAACATCCTAAAATTCTTAAAACACCCTAAAATAGCCTTAAACAATCTAAAACAGCCTAAAAATACCCTGAGACAGCCTTAAAACATCCTAAAGTAGCCTTAAACACCCTCAAAGTTTTCAAACACCCTAAAACAGCCTTCAATACTCACAGTTGGCTAAGTGTGTCCCAGCTGGTGCAGATGCCATGTTCCATCCCTACATAGAGCAACTTCCTTTAGTACGGCCGGTGGTGTCTGGTGATCCTGTTGGGAGGAGGAGGTGGTGGTGGTAGTAGTAGTGGTGGTGGTTATACTAGTACTAGAGGTGGTAGTGAAATGGTGTGGTTTTGTGAGCATCTGATGTGGTAATGTTGGTGGGTGTGGTTGGACAGTGGTAGTGGTGGTGGTGGGGGTGATGGTGGTGGTAATAGAAGGATTTTAAAAAGACAAATATTTTCTGGCCAAAACAAGTGAAAAAAATTGATGTTCATGAGACAAAATTGTAAGAAAAAACACGCTATCACACATCCCACACTCACCAAACACACACCACACCAGCACACACCATTCCCACACCTGCACACACCAGTAAATCATAAACAACTCTTTGCAAACACTGGAAAACGTAAAAAACACACACCAAAAAAATATATAGTTTACACACACACAAAAAAAAAACACTTACACACACACCGCACGCACCACATACACACCACACCTGCGGAAACCTTTCCACACCGCACACACCAGCACAGTATACAGCTTGGTGTGTGGAGGGAGATATGGAGGAAAGATGAGAAAAATTGTCAGGTTTTGAAGTGAGATTTAGAAAAGTACTATTTTGACTATGATAGAAGTGAGATAGGAGAGTCAAAATTGGAGGGAAGGTGGAGGAAACATGGAGGAAATAGTCTATGGAAGGAAAAGCCTGGAGGTAACCTGTGGAGGGAGATATAGAGGAAACAAGACAAACATTACCTAAACAAAAAAGCACCAAAAATTACCTTAAAATATTGCATCACACAACAAAACACACACACACACACACACCAAAAACAACCCTCAAATCACACCTGGAAAACACCCACAATAAGTCTACCCTAGCCAACCCACACCAAAAAACAAAAAAAAACAATATACCTACATAGCTATAGTTGACATTACAAAAACTTACAAAAAATACACTTACACACCCACCACACTCACAGCACACCTACAGACACCTTTCCCACACCCACACACACTCACCTCTCCCTCTGGAACTTGGTGAGTGGAGTATTTGTGGAGTTTTGTCGCAGAGAGGACACAGGCAGCCCGTCACCACCAGCGGCTCTCCAAGGACCAGTTGTGACATTGCGGCAAGCCATGGTGCACCTATGGAATAGTGATAGTTGTAATTGTAGTGGTAGTAATAGTATAAATGAGGCATGACAAGGCGTAGGAAAGGAGAAAAACTGACTAAAGGCCAACACAGAAAAGGGCCTATGTGGGAGGCACTGAAGCAGGGTGATGCACACTGCCTAACACACAATAACACCAACACATCTCAGTAACCGCTTCAACTATCAAACTATCACGCATATGGGAGTGCACAAACTATCTACAGAGCCAATATGGGGGCGTAGTAAATGAGAAAAACTGAAAATAGTTAACACAGAAATGGCCGATGTGGCAAGCAGGATGGCGGACACTGCCTAACACAATAACACCACCATATCTCAGTAACCGCTTCAAATATCACACTATTACGGATATGGAAGGTGTATGGGTGCATAACCTATCTATGGAGGCAATATGGGGGCACAACAAGGCGTAGGAGGGCAGGAATGGTAAACCTACAGTTTCACCACCTTGCCCTTTCTGGACAAAACTATTTTTGTGTGGTAGATTTTGGCTTGCTTTTAATTATCTTGATCTTGATCTTGATGGTACAGGTGACGCAGAATTTCTTCTGGGTCAGGCCTTTGTATCGGCAGCTCCTGTAGGGAACATTAAAATACCACTTGTTTTTGGCGCAAATCAACCAATTTTTTTTTACAGCCCCGAAACATATTATGATTTCCATCAAAAAACAACTGGTAAATTAATTAAAAACAAGCTGAAATCTACCAGAAGAAATTTGTTTGTAAACAATTAAGCCCATGTCACGGAGCCCGCCGAGCCGCCGCCGGGTTTGATGCGGGAGGCGAGGCTATTGTCATGGCTGATCACCAAAACACGCTTAAAAAAAGAAAAAAAATGTGTCGCCATTCAAAAAGGTTGCATCTAGTATATATGGGGTTCAAATTACTCGTAATCAGGAGTTCTATCTCTTGAGGTGGGTAAAAAAAAAAAAAAAAAACACGTAGCTGATTGTGGTGAAACTCTGCAGTAATACCGCAGGAATGACCACCACAAATGAGGCAACAAAAATCCGAAAGTTGCTTATTAAAGACGCACTTATTTTCAGTTTACCAGACTTTTTTCACCTTAATTGGCACGTCTCACTACTCTACATACTTCACCTAATAACCATGTACACTCACACACTTGGGAATAACTCACCTGCTCCACAAATGTTCAAAAGCTGTCAATGTCAACACTCCAAGCTAGCAATGACGGGTGTTCTGGCTGGTTCTGGTTGGTGTCGGAAGTAATGCCTTTTGGAACGGCACTTCCTGATGGGTTTTCCTGTCGCTCCGGGTTTTTTATATTGCTGTTTATTAATTTTACTGTTGTTATATTCACAGTCTGTTTTTTTTTTTTTTTTTTTTTTTTTTCTTTTTTAGTTTTGCATATTTCTTTTCTGTTTTGTCTTTTCTCCAAAATTCCAACAATATGTCTTTTGGTATTTTCAATTTCACTGTTTTCATATAGCAAACAGTGCTTCCACTTTCAAGGAAATATCCTTATTTTAGGGAAATTTTTTATGTCACAAGGATCATGTTAAGGAAATTACTAAATCTAAGGAAATTCTAAGGAAATTGGCTTATTTCATTAAAATATCTAAATTTTCTAGCAGCAACTAATATTGTACAGAGCATAGCCAGAGAACTTGGATATGATCATCCTGATGTAAGATCGTTTTATTCCCACTGCAGAGATTTTCTAAGAGAATGTGTAGAGCAGATCCTCTCTAGATTTGATAACATTGGAGATTTTGATTTTTTTTATCTTGCCTATCTTCTGAAGTAGCCCAAAATCTAACTCTTCCTTCACTGGCCCCTATTTTTGAAAGGTTGCCATACTTGAAGGATGTTGTTGACCTACAGCAAACAAACCTTGAATGGAGACAGACAACTAACTATCTGAGTTCTAGTGTGTCAAAAAGTTTAGATCACAGTGTGTTTTGGCAGTCAGTTTTTGAAGCTAAAAATATAGCAGGAATATACAAAATCCACAGCTCAGCAGGATGGTTTCACTATTGTTCTCACTCCCTTACTCAAATGCAGCTGTAGAAAGATTGTTTAGTCAGCTGAAACTGATTAAGAATGACCATCGAGCATCACTTAAGAATGAAAGCGTACTTGGTCTAATTACAGCAAAGACAGCTTTCCAGAAGAAAGTTCAACATCAGGCTGCAGTCATAGATCCACCACATAGTATGCTTAGACTCCACAGTAAAATGAAAGCCAGTGCAGATAATGATCAATGTTCAAATATCAGAAAACTATTCCTAAGCGGTTTCAAGGAAAAATAATGTTTACAATTTAGTATCACTGTTGGTATGCCATATAAGGAAAGAGATGGGGAGAGCCAGACTCTGCCAGAGAGGAAAGTTGTGTTGTGTTACCTTTGTGACAGGAGTATAAATTTTATATTTGTAGTTTTGTTTATTGCAACAATGCCCAAAGAGAAGAAAATGTATTTTTTTGGCATGTAGGATACAGTATATTTATTCATACCACAGAATATAGATTTTCATAGTCTTATTAATTGCACCAAAGAGAAGATTGTGTATTTTAAGTTGGCATGTAGGATATACCCTGTACCATGGACCTCTGTAACACTGGAGTCCAGTGTTACAGAGGTCTATGGAATCTGTGTAATTTATGTGAAAGGAACATATATTGTTATAGTCTTATTGTACCAAAGAGAAAGAATACTTATTTCAGTTGGCATGTAGGATTTATTTATTAACATTAAACAAGATGTGAATTGTTTTTATGAATTATGAATGATTTTTATGAATTTTTGTGAATTAATAAGTAATTGTTAAACAATTAATTAAACGATTAAAAAGACAAATGGTACTTTTATATGACAACCTCTGTTTAGCTTGAATGAAAAGAATGCAAAAATTATACCTAAGAAAGTTAGGAAAATATAAAGAAATGTTGGATTGAGGTCAAGGAAACCTAAGGAAATTTTACGAGAGGTTAAAGGAATTTAAGATTTTGGGTGTGGAAGCACTGATAGCAAATCTCCTAGTATGGCATCTGTGTCTTCTTGGTAGGGTCGTTGTAGGACTGGGTGTCTCTGTCTTTCTAAGTTGTAGGCTGGACAGTAAAGAATAAAATGTTTTAGGTCTTCCACTGGATCACCACACATAATACATTCTGTTGCCGCATTTATAAACCTTTGCCTATCTCCAAGATCCATATTGTTGGTCCTACATCGAAAGAGTATTATGGTAGCCTCCTGTTGTCATAAATCTTATCCTGCCCTCCTATACTTTGCCTCATCTCCCTGTACATCTTCAAGCTTACTTTCCCTTCCATCTCCTGTTTCCACATCTTTGTGTCCCATTCCTTCACCTTCCTACTGATATCCAAATAACTCTCAGCCTCCCCTCTTAATCCGATTAGCTGTCTGTATTCTAGGAGTCCGAAATCTTTCTCTAATGTCTTCTACGCAAAATCTCAACATCATTGTATACACTTCCTCTATCACTCAAAGTTCTTATAAAATGCAAAATAACATTTAAATCAAATAAAACTAATATGAAATGGTAAAGGAAAATCATGTCATTCTGCCTTTAAAACCGTAAAAACATCCTAAAAAATGCTGATATCTTAAAATCTTGCTTAAAAATGCTTTGTTCTCTCTCCACGACTGTTTTCCAAAGCCACAGAGATGACTGACGGGTTTTAAGAGAGTGTTTCTCCTGTTAGCAATGCTGAAATCATGTCATTCTACCTTCAAAACCGTAAAAACACCCTAAAAAATGTTCTGATATCTTAAAATCTTGCTAAAAATGCTTTATTCTTTCATCACGCGTGCCTCTCCACCTGCCTCACGGCCACCTGACCCTGTGCCACCCTGGACTGCCCCTTACTATGCTGCTGCAGTAGGGGCTGAGCGTGCAGTCCCCGTATCCCAGGCTGGCGTGCCTTCGACCCTCCAGGACGTGGTGCAGCTCTTGCTGGAAATCCGAGCCGAGGTCAAGGACTTGCGTGTGAGGGTCACTGCCTTGGAGCTACAGCGGGACGCAGTGAGAGACCTCTGCCCCAGCCAGTGTCGGCCCCAGTCCAGCCAGCGCCCCAACCTGCCCCAGATAACAGGCCCCAGAGTGCGCCAGCCAGCCCGCGGCTCCACCCAGTGTCTGCCCCGGTACATCCTTCGCCCCAGTCTGCCCCTGATAGCCGGCCCCAAAGTGTGCTGGCTAGTTCTCAATCATGGTGAGTCAAGCCACCAGCCCCAGTCCAGCCACCGCTCCAGCCAGCCCCGGCGTCACGCTGCGGTGCCAGGCGTGTGGCTGGACGTGCTTCCCCTCCCACTCCTGACGCACTCTTAAATCCTTCTTTTTCCAGGTTTAGGGCTGGCCGGCATCACCCGACCTCCTCCTCCCTTGTTGTATACATTGATACAACAATAAAGTTATCAATCTCTCTCTCTCTCTCTCTCTCTCTCTCTCTCTCTCTCTCTCTCTCTCTCTCTCTCTCTCTCTCTCTCTACTACTACTACTACTACTACTACTACTACTACTACACACACAGCGTAGTGTAGTGGTTAGCACGCTCGACTCACAATCGAGAGACCCGGGTTCGAGTCCCGGTAAGCGGCGAGGCAAATGGGCAAATGGGCATTATTTCCGAAGATCGGAAATAATGAGCTCTGAGCTCGTTCCATAGGGTAACGTCTGGCTGTCTCGTCAGAGACTGCAGCAGATCAAACAGTGAAACACACACACACACACACACACACGAAGTAACAGCCAAATATTTCACTGGAATGAATTAAAAGCCCTTTCATATGAGTTTTAGCGCTGATGAAAACACCATTAATCCCTTCAGTACTGGGACTCGCTTTTACCTTGAGATTTGTGTGCCATTAGACCATTTATTGACATTAGCAAAGATCTGTGGAGGGCAGAAGATTAATGGCCACAGTCTTCCCTATTTTAACCCCTTCAATATTGGGACACATTTTTACCTTGAGATTTGTGTACCATTGGACCATTTTATTGACATTACCAAGGGTCTGTGGAGGACAGAATATTAATGACCACAGTCTTCACTATTTTAACCCTTAGAGTACTGGGAAGAATTTTTACCTTGAGTTTTGTGTACCATTAGACCATTTTATTGACATTAGCAAGGGTCTGTGGAGGGCAGAATTTTAATGGCCACAGTCTTCCGTATTTTAACCCCTTCAGTACTGGGACACATTTTTACCTTGAGATTTGTGTACCATTGAACCATTTTAATGATATTACCAAGGGTCTGTGGAGGGTAGAAGATTAATGGCCACAGTCTTCTCTATTTTAACCCCTTCAGTACTGGGAGACATTTTTACCTTGAGTTTTGTGCACCATTAGACTATTTTATTGACATTAGCAAGGGTGTATGGAGGGCAGAAGATTAATGGCCACAGTCTTCACTATTTTAATCCCCAACATGAGTTTGTGAAGATGTATAAAATCACCAAATAGTCACCACAAGGAATATGAAAAACGCGTCATGGTACTGGTGAAGTTAAGAGCATCTCCCCTACGCCCACCACCTCACCAACACGCCCACACCTTCACACATGCCCATCATAACCCAGCCACTACCTCGTGGGTGGGTGTGGAGGTGTTGGCGTGCTTGTGGGCGTCCTATAGTGGGTAATGGCGGGCGTATGCGAGGTAGTGGGTAGGCTATGATGGGCGTGGGTGGGCGTGGGCGTGATGGGCGTGTCTCAGGTAAAGGAAGGTTCCCAGCACTGGAGGAAATAATTAATGATCTTGTTAGGCTGTAAAATTATAAAAAATAGTGAAACAGATCAAGAAGAAATGAAATAAAATGAATTGCTAGCCTACTGTTGCTAAGATTTGTGTAATGTATTATAAACATTTGTTAAAGTATTTATGTAATGTATTACAAACATTTGTTGTAATATTTATGTAATGTATTACAAATATTTGTTGTAATATTTATGTAATGTATTACAAACATTTGTTGTAATATTTATGTAATGTATTACAAACATTTGTTGTAATATTTATGTAATGTATTACAAATATTTGTTGTAATATTTATGTAATGTATTATAAAGATTATTATAAAGATTTGTTTTCTAAGGTTTATTGCGCTGATGACACCACTCCGTCACTACAGTGTTGTTTGTGAACGAGTATTTTGACGCAAATTAATAATTATTAATGAATATAATTTTGAAATCTGTGTTGGCGCCAAGCGCGCGACAAAGCGCCGCGCCGCTCACCCTTCAGATATTATCATTAATATTATTTGTTTGTTTTCCAAGGACGCCATTGTTTGTTTGTGTGTGTAATTAGTGATTCTCATACCTCTTAATTTGTCATTTTGTTTTTGTTACTTGTCTCGCTGGTGTGGTTTGATTTTGATATATTATGAAGCCTAAAGGAACGACACGGTGCCCCGCCCCGCGCCCCGCGCCCCGCGCCCCTTTAGTTTGTGTGGGTGTGTGCAGTGGTGGGGCATGCTGTGCCGCGCCCCGACACTCTAGCGTGGATTTAAGGCACTTTGCTGGGATGTGTGTAGTAACACAGTGTTGTGAGAGTGTTGCAGTGTTCACACGACACATGACACGCCGCGCCAGACACATGACACACGACACATGACACAGGACACACCACGCTCACTTTCCCGCCAAACCAAGCCGCCACAATTGTGCAAAGTGACAAAACGTCGCTCAAGTCAAGAAAAGTGGCACCCTGGGGTAGGCCTATCAGAAAAGTGGCACCTTGGGGTAGGCCTATCAGAAAAGTGGCACCCTGGGGTAGGCCTATCAGAAAAGTGGCACCTTGGGGTAGGCCTATCAGAAAAGTGGCACCTTGGGGTAGGCCTATAGGCCTATCAGAAAAGTGGCACCCTGGGTTACCCTGGCCTATCAGAAAAGTGGCACCCTGGGGTAGGCCTATATAAGTGAAAAGTGTCTCTGTGTTGGGGAGGGGGTGGGGAGTGATGTGACACCGAGGATTACTCACATAGACCTGTGTGTCAGCGCCAGTAGGCCTATGTGTGTGTCAGGATGCCGCGTCACCATTGTAAGTACATGTTGACTCTCTCTCTCTCTCTCTCTCTCTCTCTCTCTCTCTCTCTCTCTCTCTCTCTTTCTCACTGTGGTGCAGCCGTAGCGGTGATGAAGTAGAAGGTGTTCACCCCACCCAGAAAAAAGTCTCATTAAGAATGTCACCTTTTTAATACTTAAGATCAATGTTTCCTATCTCATATCTCGCGTGGTTGTACTATCGGGGTCTTGCGAGTAGACAAAGTGGCAACCTCGATGTTACAATAGATAAATATGTATTGGTAGTATGTGTTTTAAGAAATATAGAGAGAGAGAGAGAGAGAGAGAGAGAGAGAGAGAGAGAGAGAGAGAGAGAGAGAGAGAGTCTTTGTATATTATAGAGACACATGCAGGTGAGGATCTCGTCCACCCAGTAGTCCACCCCAGACAGCTGTCCACCTGTCCACCCTCACTTCATCTCGTCCACTAGAAGATGGACTCTCCACCCAGGTTGAACACCACTGGTCCATAACAGAACAACATACATTTTGCTTCACTTGCTACCACCACTACTACTACTACTACTACTACTACTACTACTACTACTACTACTACTACTACTATTATTATTATTATTATTATTATTATTATTATTATTATTATTATTATTATCGTTGTTATTACCGAGATGAGAGAAAACGGTGTGAACGCTCGACGGCAGGTCAACACCACGCAACACCAGCACCACCAGAGCACCAGGCCCGTCACCAGCACCACCAGCCGACCCCAGGCACCACCGAACGGCCACCACCACCACCACAACAATCACCAAAGTCAACACCAGATTGATTCCAGGTCCCTGCAGAGGCCGAGAGGTGCACCACCACAGCGGGCCGAGCAGAGGTCAACTTACTCACTTCCCAGGGGTCAAGGTCATACTCAAGGTCACTCTCAAGGTCACACTCAAGGTCAAGGTCACAGCAAGTCACCAGGATAAGATGTGACTCCAGATTTTTATTATCTGCCATCACAAAGAAAATATACTGGTGAAGTGGTGCACGTTTATGTTCATTATAATGAGTAAGGGGTGTCTGGGGTGTGTCAGGGTGTCTCAGGGTGTTCTTGGGTTTTTCTCTCTCTCTTTTTTTTTTTCTCTTTCTCGATCTTATTTTCAGGGTTTTTCAGTCTTTCTATTGCTCTCTCTCTCTCTCTCTCTCTCTCTCTCTCTCTCTCTCTCTCTCTCTCTCTCTCTCTCTCGCCTGTCAGACGTCAGTTTTCTCCGGAACACGTGGATCTGTGTGTCTTGAGTCACTTCATTATATAGTGAGGGCGGCTGCGGAGGCGTATGGGCTGACTGGGGAAGCTTGGGCGTGAGCATGCATGGGCGGGACAAATATGGGCGGGAGTGGGTGTGGAGCTGTTGACGCCGCCCATAGCTTTGTGTGTGTGTGTGTGTGTGTGTGTAAGTGAGTGGTAAGTGTGTGTGTGTGTGTGTGTGTGTATCGTGATTCTCCTCTCTCTCTCTCTCTCTCTCTCTCTCTCTCTCTCTCTCTCTCTCTCTCTCTCTCTCTCTCTCTCTCTCTCTCTGTCGTGTGGTCTGGTCTGGTCTCCTTGCTGTGTCTCGTCTTGTTGACCAGCGTCTGAGGTGATATGATGCTACAATATAGTGGCATGGAAATACTAGTAGTATTGTGTAAACTGACACACTGCCGTTCATGATGGCGAAGGTGGGCAGGTGTGGGTGTTGGCGGTGCTGGTGGAGATATCTACATGCTTGTGTGTAGATAGATAGATACATAAGCTGGTAATTTGTTAGGTTCATTCATACGTAAATTGACAACAGTTCGATGGTGTATACACTGCTATAACAATAAACTTATCAATCAATCAAGTAAACATCAATGAGATTTAAAAGGCGAGTGATGAGAGTGTGGGGAACAGCGGGGGAGGGGGAGGTGGAGAGGAGACGAGCGAGGCCCCTGAGACAAGTTTGGTGTGCGTCACTGACAGGGATAAACTCTCCGTGTCAAGGCCCCATCACACCAGAGGCGGTCCTTACTACGCGCAGCAGGTTCTCAACACGTTCATAAAATTTTTGAGGACGTAGTGGAGACGTGATGGAATTGCGAAATCCCTCCACTGCTACGTATCTACCAAGCCTTTACTGCGTACGTCCCTTGATATCGCTACGATATCATTGTGTCCAATCGGGTTTAACTACGGTCATAACACGCATGTGATCAGGCTCCCGCCACGCTCACTAAGTTCCCGCCATGCTCACTGGGTTCTTACCACGTGCCCAACCAGCGCGCAATACGCTCACGTGACGCAAGCAGGAAGTGCTGCTTCCTGTCACTTCAGTTCTCGCCTCTCTTCTCTCATC
Organism: Portunus trituberculatus; assembly: GCF_017591435.1. Taxonomy (NCBI): domain Eukaryota; kingdom Metazoa; phylum Arthropoda; class Malacostraca; order Decapoda; family Portunidae; genus Portunus; species Portunus trituberculatus. Next base: position 2,978,628 of record NC_059265.1, read on the forward strand.
AGTGGTTCTCCAGCTCTTACATCATTATATTCATTATCCTCATAACGTCATGCTGCCCAAATTAACTTCAAACTTTCCATCAGTCTGTGGTAATGACCAAACTGGAGCGACTTTTCAAGGTGGAGCTGGTGACGTAGAATATTTTCATTTGGCAACTGACCACCACCACCACCACTGACCAGACGTCCATTTCATCACCAGACACGAGACCTGGAGTGGGGGAGAGAGAGAAAATGTTGTGCTCTGATAAGATATTCTTATTTTTCCTCTTTCTTCTATTCTTTCCTGTCCTCTTTCTCACTCACTTATTCACTCACTCACTCACTCTGAATCCTGTCCTCCACTACCACCACTACCACCATCAGTTCATTCCTCCACCACGGACACAAACACGTCTTGAAGGAAGGTTAGTCCGCCGCCCAGAGTCACCTCGGCTGTCTGGCTGGCCACCCTGCGTGCCGCGGGACCAGAGGAGCGGTGGAGGGCAGCGGTCGGGGTTGCGGGTGTAACACTGTGTATGAATATTGTTTGTGTTTTAATTAAGGCGTGTACACACTTGTTGCATTTCCACGTATCGGATCACCGTTGCGTAGCAGTGTTGACAGGATAGTGCTTCACCGTTGCGTGTCAAAATATGACACAAAGTTACGCAACGGGTTCCATCCGCCATTTTTCGGTATTTTGGCGTCATCTCAAAGGAATGATACACAACTCACCAACCTTCGTGTGTGTGTGTGTGTGTGTGTGTGTGTGTACAAGGAGCGTGGGATCGTCCAGTTGCATGTTCAGTGTTGTCGTGGACGGGCATGAATATTTTTTTGCAATTTTGACCCCAATTGCAGACAAACTCAAAATCAGTTGTGTGTATCCTTGTCACGTTTTGATACAGTTCCGTCACATGCTGGAATTTCAAGTCAGTCAACACAGTATTGTTTCATTACACATACATAGTGTAGACACCCACCAACTCCGTCATTCATTTTTCCTTTTATTGATTTGATGTTCATGAATAAAACTAAACGTGGCCACAGACAACTGCACATTTGCACTCATATCTACGGTCAGGAACAAACTGAATGACACTGTTGCATCACTCAACGATGATACACCACGCGGATAGGCAAAATGGGTACATACCCTGTTGCACGGTAACGCATTATAAGGTGATACGCAACGATGAAACGATGCGTGGAAATTCAGTAAGTGTGTACACACCTTTAGAAAGTGTTGGTGGTGATGATGTCAGTGTGCTGTGTATTGGTGGTGGTGGTGGTGATTGTTGGTGATGGTGTGTTTGCTTGTTTTGCATCGTGAATATTGATTGATTGAGTGGCTGAAAGATTGACGGATTGATGGATAGATTGCCTGTCTAACTAATAGATTCACTGACTGACTGACATTTGGACTGACTTTCTGACTGACTGACTGACTGACTGATTAAATGAATAAAATACTAACTAAATGACTGACTATCTGGCTGACTGACTATTTGGCTAACTGACTGAATGGGCAGATGCGGGAACTGGCAGTGGTTGTGGTGGTGGTGGTGGTGGTGGTGGTAGTGGTATTTATATGCTTGTGTGAAGATAGATGGATAAGCGGGTAATTTGATGGGTTGATAGATATGTAAATAGACAGTTGGGCAAACAAACAGATAGATGGATAGGCAGGCAGATAGATGAGTCAATGAATTCGTATATAAATAATAATATAGATGTGTATGTAGATAGAAAAAAAGTCTATATTGCTCTACTTAGTATCCTGTCACCCTGGTTTATTGTCAGAAATACTCGTATATCAGGCGGTAGAAATGGAGAATGAGAAAAATAGTACAGTCTGCCTTTTAAGCACCTTGTTTATTGCCTCGCGGATTTGCCAACACTCGCTGTACAACAAGATACAATTTAATATTTCCTGCTTTGACAAATAACAAAAGCTGGACACGATAACGAAGAGGAAGATGTCACAATAACCAATAAATCGACATGTGGTATTTGTATAAGCATAGCGTCTCATTAATAAGAGATTTAGTGACAGATAGTTATCATAAACATATATACATGCGTCCTGACTTCACAGATAACCTTTTGCTACGGCAGTAGTCTCTTAGCGGTGGTGGTGGTGAACACAGTTGTGGCGGTGGGCTATACTGACCCATGCACATCCACACCCAGAGACACACACACACACACACACACACACACACACACACACACACACACACACACACACACACACACACACACAGTGAAGTGTTGCTATATTACCGACAGTTTTCAAGGAGCACCAAGAGGCAATCAGTATGAGAAACCGTGCAAGCCTTCACCACACTGCCTAATCTTCGTCTATTAAAGGTATTTATAAGGCTATTCACTTAATGTTAGGTTTTCTTTACATATGAGAGTGAAAACAGTACGCAAATATTTTCAAGTAATGGTATAAGGAGCATAAAAGAGCAAGGCGTCTGTATTACCCTCTCATATTTGTTTCCTTCACTTACCCTCGGCCAAACATGTGTCACAAGGTAGCCACCAGTCTAACATTTCATTTAGTCTAGTCAAAATTTCTCTGTGTGGCTTAATTTTGGTTTGGTGAGATGATAAAGGCTATATATGGATGTCCCGCCGCCGGTGTTGCCTCCAGGCCGCTTCCCCCCCGACGGTCCCCTAGCCAACACCCTACACCCGCCCTCACCCACCCGTCACCAGCCAGTTGGGTCAAATACTTTTTTTCCAATATTTCCTGACGCTAATATTACGCTTCCATGGTATGTTTTTATGGTTTCTATAAATGTTTCGTAGTGTTTGAAGTGTGTTCCGCGCCTGTGCTGGGTAAATATGTGGCGTTTAGTGGTGTTTTATGGCGTATGTTAAAGGCTTTTAACGCTCAAAATTTCCCACTTGGAGTTTTGAGCTTTTTCATTTCAAGGTATAAGTGGGCCTTTATGGTAGCAAAAGAGTGCCTGTCCTCTTTTAAGTGTGAAATCAATCTATTGAGTGAAATATGTGGACTTTGAAATGGTGTTTGGTGCTGTTGTAAAAAGCTCTTATTTTTCTTTATTTTATTTGCTCACGTTTCTGCTTCTCGGTCTAACACGCTGTAGAATGCCCTAAAAGAAAGCTCAGACTCCCTGAAATGTGATAAAATACACGCCAAGTGAAAATGGCTTGACTTTACAGGACGTTTTAAGAGATTTATGGGTTAAAATGTTTTTGTACTTTTAACGTACTTAATTTAGACCTTTTTTAAAAACCAGTTAAGCTGGAGATATTTTGATATTTTGAAAATTAGTTTAAGTATTTATCACGTCATAAAATAACAAGCATTTGGCCGTGGCCTCGTTTTTGTAAAAGTCATTTTGAAATGAAATGATTTACGTAATTTAGCCGAGTCAGCCCCGTTCCCGTTCTCTCTCGGATGACCACAGCCCACCCAGGTAGTGGCTGGCGCCAATTTTCCAAATCCACAGTTCGTCGATATTTTGCCTAATATCTAGTGATTTCTACGTGTTTTCGTGGGTTTCTAGGTTCAGATGTTTAGATAATTGTAGCAGAAAAAGGAAGAAAGTTGAAATAAAGGAGGATAAAGAGGAAGAGAGGAGAAATGGAGGAGGAAGAGGAGCAGCAGCAAAGCTACAATACTTAAGTCACCCTCCTTTTCCTAAATATTTTGCCTAATATCTAGTGTTTTGATGTGTTTCTAGGCTCAGACGTGTGGATGGAAGGAGGAGGAGGAAGAAGAAGGAGTAATAATGGAGAAGAATGAAGAAAAAATGAGAAATAAAGGTGGAATAGTAGAAGAAGCCAAGGTGTAATATTTAGGTAAGTGTATTAGTATGTTTTGAGTGTGGTTTGGGAGAACTTTGAGGGATTGGTTGGTGTTCTGAGTGGGATTTGGTATTATTATGAGTGTTATAAGTGGTGGGGGGTTTAGTGGTCTTTTGGGTGTGTGTGGGGGATATTTCATTAAATATTGGGTGTTTCTAGTGAGTTTGGAGGTATTTTAACCTGTTCTGTGTTTTCTTAGTGTGTTCTGGAATGTTATTGAGATTTTAAGAGGGTTTGGGTATGTGTGGTTTGTCGTGGGTGTGTGTAAGAGTGAATTGGGCCTATACAAGGATTTTTGAGTATGTTTTGAGGCCCTCAACAGGCTAGCTCAGTGTCAGTGGGCCCTTATAACAAGTGTCCTTTATCATTGATTACCCGCTTCGTTCCCAGGTGACGACAGGCAGAATGAGGTGGACGTGGCGGAGGCTGTGGGCGGTCAATTCACGGCGCAGATTACCTACACCTTGCACCACACTGACTGCCCGCCGCTGTTCACTAAAGTCGGGCAAGCCTGTGTCTCCGTGTTCTGCCCTGGATATAGGAGTAAAGGAAATTGTGGTTTTGGTTGTTGTTGTTGTTTTTCTGTTAAGATTTGTTTGCTCTCTCTCTCTCTCTCTCTCTCTCTCTCTCTCTCTCTCTCTCTCTCTCTCTCTCTCTCTCTCTCTCTCTCTCTAGTGTCTAGTGGTGTTCACTACATGTGTGTGTGTGTGTGTGTGTGTGTGTGTGTGTGTGTGTGTGTGTGTGTGTGTGTGTGTGTATATCTAGGGATGATATTGGTAACTTGGGTGTCTGTAATGTGTTTTGGGTGAGCTTTTTATATTTTGAGGTGTTGCAGGGTGTTTTGGGTTAGTTTTGAGTGATTTAAGTTGTTTGTGTGTGTGTCAGTTGTGTATGGTGTGTTTTGTGGTGTGGTGTCAGTATTGGTGCATACTGTGTGCTTGTAGTGAATTGTAAGTGCGTTTATTGGTACTATGAGGTTTTTCATGTTGGCAGTATCCAAGGGATTTGACAAAGCTAGTTTCAATGATTTCAAATTGTTGACCATTATAACAGGTTCGGCAGTGTTCCAAATTGATATGGACAGTAAACTGAACAATTGTTTTGGTATTATGGGTTTGGTACGGCAGTTTTCCTCCTTAGGTCTACAGAGCCACTCACGCAAACCCGATCCACCTTGGCTCTCCTTAACATACCATCCTTATCGTTACATCATCCACAATTCCTTCCCCAACCCTGTGTACTACAAGACAACAGGCATTGAGGAGGACGCCATTTCAATATTGTTCCATCTCTTGTTCCAGGATTCAGTACTACTAACGCCAAAGAAGTGAGGCAAGTTTTTGGAGTGAGCGTGCATGACATACAACAGACACCAGACTGCTACTACTGCCGGTGTTGCCAAAGGAACAAGAGGAGGAAAAAAGGAAGAGAAAGAAGAAAAGGGTGATTCTTGGAGACGTACCAATAAAGTTCTGAAGGTTGGCCACAGATCTTCATCACTGGTGTAGTGTATTTCATTGACCATTTGTAGATTGGGTTGATAAATTTGTAGAATTTGTAGACAGTTGTAGATATGTAGCGGGTATGGTTTTTTGCAATGCCTTATCTACACCAGCAGAAAACGGTAATATTTAGAAGTTATGCATAGCATTGTAATAGGAGTGTACGGTGTACATATGTATATAGTATTTAAGGAAGGAGAGTGTAGACTAAGAGAGGAAGGTAACCTCTTGGGTCACGATTCCTCTGCTCATCACTCATCATTCCTGTTGTGAAGCACAAAGGTATTGTTACGTGTTTCCCGAGATGATGTTTTGTGAGTCTTTCAATGCAATACTTAATTTAAGTGTCTGGCCAGTGTCTTGTAACGTGGTGCAGTTTTTGTTACTTGTATTTATTTTTCATACCTACTGATATGACGATATCTTGTGAATGATACTCCTATATATTTCTAATGGCAACACAATATCTCTTGATATAATAAAATGCATAATGTATCGACTTGTTTTCCTATCAGTTGAAAGAGATGCAAAACAATATCTGGTTTGCAAGTGAAGCGAAATTAGTCAACAATTTGCTGCATGGCGCCACAGCGTCTGAGGTGATATGATGCCACAATATAGTTGCATGGAAATACTAGTAGTAATGTGTAAACTGACACACTCCCGTTCATGATGGCGAAGGTGGGCAGGTGTGGGTGTTGGCGGTGCTGGAGAAGATATTTACATGCTTGTGTGTAGATAGATAGATAGATAACTTGGTAATTTGATAGGTTCATTCATAGGGGAAATGAACAACATTTCGATGGTGTATACACTGCTACAACAATAAACTTATCAATCAATCAATCAAACATCAATCGGATTTAAAAGGCGAGTGATTAGAGGGTGGCGATCGAGACTCCCGAGACAGGTTTGCTCTGCGTCACTCGGAGGGATAAACGGTCAACGGGGGCCTATACTGATTAGCCTGTGTGTTAATCAAGCCAATTACTTCGTCTAGGAACATTTGTAGCATGTATAACAATGATTTGGCGGTCTTTTTGCGGCTTTTCAAGGTGGATCTGGTGACGTAGAATATTTCCATTTGGCAACTCCCCCACCACGTCCACCACCACCACCGCCGCCAGTGACCAGACGTCCTCTTCCTCACCAGACACGAGACCTGGGAACACGGTGACCGCCCCACTTGCCCCACCTAGTCCACCAGCTCCACCTGCTCAGTGAGAGGGTGAGTCTATTAATAGAGTGGAGGTAACAAACATGATGAGACAGTGATGGGACGGTAATGGGGCGGATAATTTAATAGAAAGCTGTATAATAATGCACTGAAGGGGTGACGTGACGTGTGGGAGTGAGTGGATAGAGAAGGGTAGTTAATTAATGGTGCCACAGAGTCATTAGTGATGGGACGGTGATGGGACAGTGACGGGGTTGACAGGCTGTACTAGGAAGGTGTGTCGTGCATTGAAGGAGTCACATGTGGACAGTTAGCGGTAAGGTAGTTAATTAGGCGTATGGTAGTTATAATGCGTGGGAGGGTGGTGCCTGCTTTAACAAGAAACACAAGAGGGCATGGCGAGGTGGACTGCTGGAAGATAATTACACTGAACTCTGCTTTATGTAGTGCATCAATCACCACCACAAGATGGAGACACTCTTTGTAAGAGTTACACGCCGCCTCCTGACACTTCTAGTAAACACCCTACACGCCGCCTCCTGACACTTCTAGTAAACACCCTTATCTTCTCTCTCTCTCTCTCTCTCTCTCTCTCTCTCTCTCTCTCTCTCTCTCTCTCTCTCTCGCCTGTCAGACGTCAGTTTTCTCCGGAACACGTGGATCTGTGTGTCTTGAGTCACTTCATTATATAGTGAGGGCGGCTGCGGAGGCGTATGGGCTGACTGGGGAAGCTTGGGCGTGAGCATGCATGGGCGGGACAAATATGGGCGGCAGTGGGTGTGGAGCTGTTGACGCCGCCCATAGCTTTGTGTGTGTGTGTGTGTGTGTGTGTGTGTGTGTGTGTGTGTGTTGTGTGTATCGTGATTCTCCTCTCTCTCTCTCTCTCTCTCTCTCTCTCTCTCTCTCTCTCTCTCTCTCTCTCTCTCTCTCTCTCTCTCTCTCTCTCTCTCTCTCTCTCTCTCTCTCTGGTCTGGTCTGGTCTGGTCTCTTGCTGTGTCTCGTCTTGTTGACCAGCGTCTGAGGTGATATGATGCTACAATATAGTGGCATGGAAATACTAGTAGTATTGTGTAAACTGACACACTGCCGTTCATGATGGCGAAGGTGGGCAGGTGTGGGTGTTGGCGGTGCTGGTGGAGATATCTACATGCTTGTGTGTAGATAGATAGATACATAAGCTGGTAATTTGTTAGGTTCATTCATACGTAAATTGACAACAGTTCGATGGTGTATACACTGCTATAACAATAAACTTATCAATCAATCAAGTAAACATCAATGAGATTTAAAAGGCGAGTGATGAGAGTGTGGGGAACAGCGGGGGAGGGGGAGGTGGAGAGGAGACGAGCGAGGCCCCTGAGACAAGTTTGGTGTGCGTCACTGACAGGGATAAACTCTCCGTGTCAAGGCCCCATCACACCAGAGGCGGTCCTTACTACGCGCAGCAGGTTCTCAACACGTTCATAAAATTTTTGAGGACGTAGTGGAGACGTGATGGAATTGCGAAATCCTCCACTGCTACGTATCTACCAAGCCTTTACTGCGTACGTCCCTTGATATCGCTACGATATCACTGTGTCCAATCGGGTTTAACTACGGTCATAACACGCATGTGATCAGGCTCCCGCCACGCTCACTAAGTTCCCGCCATGCTCACTGGGTTCTTACCACGTGCCCAACCAGCGCGCAATACGCTCACGTGACGCAAGCAGGAAGTGCTGCTTCCTGTCACTTCAGTTCTCGCCTCTCTTCTCTCATCAGTGGTTCTCCAGCTCTTACATCATTATATTCATTATCCTCATAACGTCATGCTGCCCAAATTAACTTCAAACTTTCCATCAGTCTGTGGTAATGACCAAACTGGAGCGACTTTTCAAGGTGGAGCTGGTGACGTAGAATATTTTCATTTGGCAACTGACCACCACCACCACCACCACCACCACTGACCAGACGTCCATTTCATCACCAGACACGAGACCTGGGTGTGGGGAGAGAGAGAAAATGTTGTGCTCTGATAAGATATTCTTATTTTTCCTCTTTCTTCTATTCTTTCCTGTCCTCTTTCTCACTCACTTATTCACTCACTCACTCACTCACTCTGAATCCTGTCCTCCACTACCACCACTACCACCATCAGTTCATTCCTCCACCACGGACACAAACACGTCTTGAAGGAATGTTAGTCCGCCGCCCAGAGTCACCTTGGCTGTCTGGCCGGCCACCCTGCGTGCCGCGGGACCAGAGGAGCGGTGGAGGGGCGGCGGTCGGGGTTGCGGGTGTAACACTGTGTATGAATATTGTTTGTGTTTTAATTAAGGCGTGTACACACTTGTTGCATTTCCACGTATCGGATCACCGTTGCGTAGCAGTGTTGACAGGATAGTGCTTCACCGTTGCGTGTCAAAATATGACACAAAGTTACGCAACGGGTTCCATCCGCCATTTTTCGGTATTTTGGCGTCATCTCAAAGGAATGATACACAACTCACCAACCTTCGTGTGTGTGTGTGTGTGTGTGTGTGTGTGTGTGTGTGTGTGTGTGTGTGGGAGCGTGGGATCGTCCAGTTGCATGTTCAGTGTTGTCGTGGACGGGCATGAATATTTTTTGCAATTTTGACCCCAATTGCAGACAAACTCAAAATCAGTTGTGTGTATCCTTGTCACGTTTTGATACAGTTCCGTCACATGCTGGAATTTCAAGTCAGTCAACACAGTATTGTTTCATTACACATACATAGTGTAGACACCCACCAACTCCGTCATTCATTTTTCCTTTTATTGATTTGATGTTCATGAATAAAACTAAACGTGGCCACAGACAACTGCACATTTGCACTCATATCTACGGTCAGGAACAAACTGAATGACACTGTTGCATCACTCAACGATGATACACCACGCGGATAGGCAAAAATGGGTACAATACCCTGTTGCACGGTAACGCATTATAAGGTGATACGCAACGATGAAACGATGCGTGGAAATTCAGTAAGTGTGTACACACCTTTAGAAAGTGTTGGTGGTGATGATGTCAGTGTGCTGTGTATTGGTGGTGGTGGTGGTGATTGTTGGTGATGGTGTGTTTGCTTGTTTTGCATCGTGAATATTGATTGATTGAGTGGCTGAAAGATTGACGGATTGATGGATAGATTGCCTGTCTAACTAATAGATTCACTGACTGACTGACATTTGGACTGACTTTCTGACTGACTGACTGACTGACTGATTAAATGAATAAAATACTAACTAAATGACTGACTATCTGGCTGACTGACTATTTGGCTAACTGACTGAATGGGCAGATGCGGGAACTGGCAGTGGTTGTGGTGGTGGTGGTGGTGGTAGTGGTATTTATATGCTTGTGTGAAGATAGATGGATAAGCGGGTAATTTGATGGGTTGATAGATATGTAAATAGACAGTTGGGCAAACAAACAGATAGATGGATAGGCAGGCAGATAGATGAGTCAATGAATTCGTATATAAATAATAATATAGATGTGTATGTAGATAGAAAAAGTCTATATTGCTCTACTTAGTATCCTGTCACCCTGGTTTATATCCTGTCACCCTGGTTTATATCAGAAATACTCGTATATCAGGCGGTAGAAATGGAGAATGAGAAAAATAGTACAGTCTGCCTTTTAAGCACCTTGTTTATTGCCTCGCGGATTTGCCAACACTCGCTGTACAACAAGATACAATTTAATATTTCCTGCTTTGACAAATAACAAAAGCTGGACACGATAACGAAGAGGAAGATGTCACAATAACCAATAAATCGACATGTGGTATTTGTATAAGCATAGCGTCTCATTAATAAGAGATTTAGTGACAGATAGTTATCATAAACATATATACATGCGTCCTGACTTCACAGATAACCTTTTGCTACGGCAGTAGTCTCTTAGCGGTGGTGGTGGTGAACACAGTTGTGGCGGTGGGCTATACTGACCCATGCACATCCACACCCAGAGACACACACACACACACACACACACACACACACACACACACACACACACACACACACACACAATAAAGTGAAGTGTTGCTATATTACCGACAGTTTTCAAGGAGCACCAAGAGGCAATCAGTATGAGAAACCGTGCAAGCCTTCACCACACTGCCTAATCTTCGTCTATTAAAGGTATTTATAAGGCTATTCACTTAATGTTAGGTTTTCTTTACATATGAGAGTGAAAACAGTACGCAAATATTTTCAAGTAATGGTATAAGGAGCATAAAAGAGCAAGGCGTCTGTATTACCCTCTCATATTTGTTTCCTTCACTTACCCTCGGCCAAACATGTGTCACAAGGTAGCCACCAGTCTAACATTTCATTTAGTCTAGTCAAAATTTCTCTGTGTGGCTTAATTTTGGTTTGGTGAGATGATAAAGGCTATATATGGATGTCCCGCCGCCGGTGTTGCCTCCAGGCCGCTTCCCCCCCGACGGTCCCCTAGCCAACACCCTACACCCGCCCTCACCCACCCGTCACCAGCCAGTTGGGTCAAATACTTTTTCCAATATTTCCTGACGCTAATATTACGCTTCCATGGTATGTTTTTATGGTTTCTATAAATGTTTCGTAGTGTTTGAAGTGTGTTCCGCGCCTGTGCTGGGTAAATATGTGGCGTTTAGTGGTGTTTTATGGCGTATGTTAAAGGCTTTTAACGCTCAAAATTTCCCACTTGGAGTTTTGAGCTTTTTCATTTCAAGGTATAAGTGGGCCTTTATGGTAGCAAAAGAGTGCCTGTCCTCTTTTAAGTGTGAAATCAATCTATTGAGTGAAATATGTGGACTTTGAAATGGTGTTTGGTGCTGTTGTAAAAAGCTCTTATTTTTCTTTATTTTATTTGCTCACGTTTCTGCTTCTCGGTCTAACACGCTGTAGAATGCCCTAAAAGAAAGCTCAGACTCCCTGAAATGTGATAAAATACACGCCAAGTGAAAATGGCTTGACTTTACAGGACGTTTTAAGAGATTTATGGGTTAAAATGTTTTTGTACTTTTAACGTACTTAATTTAGACCTTTTTTAAAAACCAGTTAAGCTGGAGATATTTTGATATTTTGAAAATTAGTTTAAGTATTTATCACGTCATAAAATAACAAGCATTTGGCCGTGGCTTCGTTTTTGTAAAAGTCATTTTGAAATGAAATGATTTACGTAATTTAGCCGAGTCAGCCCCGTTCCCGTTCTCTCTCGGATGACCACAGCCCACCCAGGTAGTGGCTGGCGCCAATTTTCCAAATCCACAGTTCGTCGATATTTTGCCTAATATCTAGTGATTTCTACGTGTTTTCGTGGGTTTCTAGGTTCAGATGTTTAGATAATTGTAGCAGAAAGAGGAAGAAAGTTGAAATAAAGGAGGATAAAGAGGAAGAGAGGAGAAAGGGAGGAGGAAGAGGAGCAGCAGCAAAGCCATAATACTTAAGTCACCCTCCTTTTCCTGAATATTTTGTCTAATATCTAGTGTTTTGATGTGTTTCTAGGCTCAGACGTGTGGATGGAAGGAGGAGGAGGAAGAAGAAGGAGTAATAATGGAGAAGAATGAAGAAAAAATGAGAAATAAAGGTGGAATAGTAGAAGAAGCCAAGGTGTAATATTTAGGTAAGTGTATTAGCATGTTTTGAGTGTGGTTTGGGAGAACTTTGAGGGATTGGTTGGTGTTCTGAGTGGGATTTGGTATTATTATGAGTGTTATAAGTGGTGGGGGGTTTAGTGGTCTTTTGGGTGTGTGTGGGGGATATTTAATTAAATATTGGGTGTTTCTAGTGAGTTTGGAGGTATTTTAACCTGTTCTGTGTTTTCTTAGTGTGTTCTGGAATGTTATTGAGATTTTAAGAGGGTTTGGGTATGTGTGGTTTGTCGTGGGTGTGTGTAAGAGTGAATTTTGGTATGTTTTGATTCAACAGGCTTTTCAGTGGGTATAACAAGTGTTTGATTACCCGCTTCGTTCCCAGGTCAACAGGCTGAGCTGGAGTGTCAGTGGGCCCTTATTCACAAGTGTTACCTACACCTTAACATAAATAATAGGATAACAAAGGGCCACCAGGGCCCATCTAGGTTATCCTGTATCAGTCGCACAGCGACCTCGTCATCAGTACTTAAAGATACACTTACAAGTACACAATGATTATATACTAATTCTAAATATTTGGCCCATTAACAGGGCTTGCAGTGCTATACATAATTATAAATCTAATGAATTTAAGTGCTTATCTAATCTGTTTTAAACATTTTCAAACTAGTGCTATTTACAACCGTCTCTGGCAATGCATTCCAGAAGTCTACCACTCTATGACTAAAGAAATATTTTCTTATATCTAACCTGCAGCCTTGCTTTCTAATCTTCCTGCCATGATTTCTAGTCCTATTTCCTCCTCTAAGGTAAAGAAAGATCTCACATCTATGTAGTTTGTATCTGAAAACATTTTAAATAACTCTATCATATCCTCTTATACATCTCCTCTCAAATGAAAACATGTTTAATTCCTTTAATCTATCTCTATACTCCAGGCGCTTTAATGCTGGTATCATCCTAGTTGCTCTTCTCTGAACTGCTTCTAACATGTTGATATCCTGCCTATAGTGGGGTGACCAGGCCTGTATGCAATACTCTAAATGGGGCCTAACATAGGAATTATATAAGCTACGCACCACTTCCTTACTTTTATAACTAACATTTCTATTTATAAAACCCAGGATCCTATTTGCCCTATTTCTTGCTTCTAAACATTGCTTTGAAAATTTCATAGTCCTGTCTATCACTACTCCTAAATCCTTTCCTTCCTCTACTGCCTCTAGCCAACATCCCTCCATCTCATAGTTAAAGTTTGTGTTGTCTTTACCTAAATGCATAACCTGACACTTATCAGAATTAAACTCCATCTGCCACCTGTCTGCCCATGCTATCAGCCTGTCCAGGTCTCGTTGTATTCTGTAATTGTCCTTTTCACCCTGTACTGCACATGCTATCTTAGTATCATCTGCAAACTTTGATACTTTGCTACTAATTCCTAAATCTAAATCGTTAATGTACACCAAGAAAAGAAGAGGTCCTAGCACTGATCCTTGGGGTACCCACTAACCACTTCCTTCCACTCAGACATTGCCCCATTTAATACTACTCTCTGTTTCCTATCAGAAAGCCATTCACTAATCCAGTCAACTAACCTACCCCTATCCCATGTAGTCTCAATTTGTACACTAGCCTCCTATGCGGTACCTTATCAAACGCCTTGCTAAAATCTAGATATATAACATCTATGCTATTTCCATCATCTAACTCTTTGGTAATATATTCTAAGATATCGAGCAAATTTGTAAGACAGGACCTCCCTGATCTAAAGCCATGTTGGGTATCTCTAATTAATCTATTCTCATTTAAATGCTCCCAAATACTACCCTTAATGATTTTCTCTAGTATCTTACATACTATACTAGTTAAACTGATCGGCCTATAATTATTCGCATCATCCTTCCTACCTTTTTTAAATATTGGAGTAACATTAGCTAACTTCCAGTCCTGAGGTATCTCAGCAAACCTAAGTGATCTTTCAAAGATTAACTTAAGTGCTTCAGAAATACTGTCTACACCCTCCCTAAGTACTCTGGCATGTAGCTCATCAGGACCACTGGCTTTCCTATCGTCTAGTTCAAGAATAAATTTCCTAATAATTCCCGGTTTTATATCAATATTTTCTAAAGCTCTTAAACTACTCGCCGCACTGTTTGTAACAGGATTTCCTATTCTTTCCCACACCACCACACTGACTGCCCGCCGCTGTTCACTAAAGTCGGGCAAGCCTGTGTCTCCGTGTTCTGCCCTGGATATAGGAGTAAAGGAAATTGTGGTTTTTTGTTGTTGTTGTTCTTGTTTTTCTGTTAAGATTTGTTTGCTCTCTCTCTCTCTCTCTCTCTCTCTCTCTCTCTCTCTCTCTCTCTCTCTCTCTCTCTCTCTCTCTCTCTCTCTCTCTCTCTCTCTCTCTCTCTCTCTCTCTCTCTCTCTCTCTCTCTCTCTCTCTCTCTCTCATCTAGTGTAGTGTAGTGGTGTTCACTACGTGTGTGTGTGTGTGTGTGTGTGTGTGTGTCTAGGGATGATATTGGTCACTTGGGTGTCTGTAATGTGTTTTGGGTGAGCTTTTTATATTTTGAGGTGTTGCAGGGTGTTTTGGGTTAGTTTTGAGTGATTTAAGTTGTTTGTGTGTGTGTCAGTTGTGTATGGTGTGTTTTGTGGTGTGGTGTCAGTATTGGTGCATACTGTGTGCTTGTAGTGAATTGTAAGTGCGTTTATTGGTACTATGAGGTTTTTCATGTTGGCAGTATCCAAGGGGATTTGACAAAGCTAGGTTCAATGATTTCAAATTGTTGACCATTATAACAGGTTCGGCAGTGTTCCAAATTGATATGGACAGTAAACTGAACAATTGTTTTGGTATTCCCCTCCTCTGACTAACTAATTCAGCCTCTTTTTCACCGCCGAAATGTTTGATTCTCCTTCTCTTTTATCGTTATTTTCATGCTAACTGTTCTACAGATCTTGCTATCTTTATGCCTCCCCTCGTCCTGCGGCCTCGCTTTACAAGGCTTTCTTCTCATCCCTATTGTGTCCAACTTCCCAACGCAAGAGTTAACCAGTACTCTCAATCATTCATCCTTTTCATTTGTACAATCTGGAACTCCCTACCTGTATCTGTATTTCTGAATTCTTGCGACTTGTCTTCTTTGAAGAGAGAGATATCGAGGCATTTCCTCCCTTGTTTTGGCTGACGCTTTTCCACTTTTTAGAGAGCCAGCACTCAAGTGGGCCTTTTTTTTTTTTATCTTTTCTTTGTTTCTTGCCCTTGGCTGGCGCTCTTCCTACATTAAAAAAAACCTCTCGGATCACAAGTCCTCTGCTCATCACTCATCATTCGTCGACGTGTTATCATTGTACCACACGGGCTGGGATTTTCATTGAAGGAAAACTCTCTTCCAAGTCAATTTTACATATATTTCAAATAAAGTTAAAGTACATTCGAACAAAAAACGATGAAAGTGATGCGGCACTCTTAACCAACAACAGAGAAACACACTCTCCTCACTTGAATACACGACTTAACTCCACATAATGACACCCTCGATTATATTAACACGAAATTCCACTGCCCTGATCACATTACCCACCTGATCAGAGACCCTCGCTCACCGTGACGCGTCCACACCCCACATATGTCCGAGTAGAGAGTGCCACTCACTCCCTTCATCCGAGATCGCGTCCTTTCCTGCCCCCCACTCAAATCTACTGCCCCGCGTGCCAATTCACGCAATGTTAAATACGCTGCCTTCCTTACTCTATTCCTCCTTATACATGTTGTAGTACACTTCATGCTAACACTAACTAATATTTCTACCATGCACAACATTCCAAAATCCCTACTCATAAAGTTCCTCCGCTCGTATTAATTATGCGTTTGGTACGGCAGTTTTCCTCCTTAGGCCTACAGAGCCACCCACGCAAACCCGATCCACCTTGGCTCTTCTTAATATACCATACTTATCGTTACATCATCCACAATACCTTCCTCAACCCTCTGTACTACAAGACAACAGGCATTGAGGAGGACGCCATTACAATATTGTTCCATCTCTTGTTCCAGGATTCAGTACTACTAACGCCAAAGAAGTGAGGCAAGTTTTTGGAGTGAGCGTGCATGACATACAACGGACACCAGATTGCTACTACTGCCGGTGTTGCCAAAGGAACAAGAGGAGGAAAAAAAGGAAGAGGGAGAAGAAAAGGATGATTCTTGGAGACGTACCAATGAAGTTCTGAAGGTTGGCCACAGATCTTCATCACTGGTGTAGTGTATTTCATTGACCATTTGTAGATTGGGTTGATAAATTTGTAGAATTTGTAGACAGTTGTAGATATGTAGCGGGTATGTTTTTTTTGCAATGCCTTATCTACACCAGCAGAAAACGGTAATATTTAGAAGTTATGCATAGCATTGTAATAGGAGTGTACGGTGTACATATGTATATAGTATTTAAGGAAGGAGAGTGTAGACTAAGAGAGGAAGGTAACCTCTTGGGTCACGATTCCTCTGCTCATCACTCATCCTTCCTGTTGTGAAGCACAAAGGTATTGTTACGTGTTTCCCGAGATGATGTTTTGTGAGTCTTTCAATGCAATACTTAATTTAAGTGTCTGGCCAGTGTCTTGTAACGTGGTGCAGTTTTTGTTACTTGTATTTATTTTTCATACCTACTGATATGACGATATCTTGTGAATGATACTCCTATATATTTCTAATGGCAACACAATATCTCTTGATGTAATAAAATGCATAATGTATCGACTTGTTTTCCTATCAGTTGAAAGAGATGCAAAACAATATCTGGTTTGCAAGTGAAGCGAAATTAGTGAACAATTTGTTGCATGGCGCCACAGCGTCTGAGGTGATATAATGCCACAATATAGTTGCATGGAAATACTAGTAGTAATGTGTAAACTGACACACTCCCGTTCATGATGGCGAAGGTGGGCAGGTGTGGGTGTTGGCGGTGCTGGAGAAGATATTTACATGCTTGTGTGTAGATAGATAGATAGATAACTTGGTAATTTGATAGGTTCATTCATAGGGAAATGAACAACATTTCGATGGTATATACACTGCTACAACAATAAACTTATCAATCAATCAATTAAACATCAATCGGATTTAAAAGGCG
>NC_059265.1:2996353-3007689 GCF_017591435.1 Portunus trituberculatus
AATACCAAAACAATTGTTCAGTTTACTGTCCATATCAATTTGGAACACTGCCGAACCTGTTATAATGGTCAACAATTTGAAATCATTGAAACTAGCTTTGTCAAATCCCTTGGATACTGCCAACATGAAAAACCTCATAGTACCAATAAACGCACTTACAATTCACTACAAGCACACAGTATGCACCAATACTGACACCACACCACAAAACACACCATACACAACTGACACACACACAAACAACTTAAATCACTCAAAACTAACCCAAAACACCCTGCAACACCTCAAAATATAAAAAGCTCACCCAAAACACATTACAGACACCCAAGTTACCAATATCATCCCTACACACACACACACACACACACACACACACACACACACACACACACACATGTACAGAACAGAGACTAGAGAGAGAGAGAGAGAGAGAGAGAGAGAGAGAGAGAGAGAGAGAGAGAGAGAGAGAGAGAGAGAGAGAGAGAGAGAGAGAGAGAGAGAGAGAGAGAGCAAACAAATCTTAACAGAAAAACAAGAACAACAACAAAACCACAACTTCCTTTACTCCTTTATCCAGGGCAGAACACGGAGACACAGGCTTGCCCGACTTTAGTGAACAGCGGCGGGCAGTCAGTGTGGTGCAAGGTGTAGGTAATCTGCGCCGTGAATTGACCGCCCACAGCCTCCGCCACGTCCACCTCATTCTGCCTGTCGTCACCTGGGAACGAAGCGGGTAATCAATGATAAAGGACACTTGTTATGAGGGCCCACTGACACTGAGCTAGCCTGTTGAGGGCCTCAAAACATACTCAAAAATCCTTGTATAGGCCCAATTCATTCTTACACACACCCACGACAAACCACACATACCCAAACCCTCTTAAAAAACTCAATAACATTCCAAAACATACTAAGAAAACACAGAACAGGTTAAAATACCTCCAAACTCACTAGAAACACCCAATATTTACTGAAATATCTTCCACACACCCAAAAGACCACTAAAACCCACCCCCACCACTTATAACACTCAGAACACCACCCAATTCCTCAAAGTTCTCCCAAACCACACTCAAAACATGCTAATACTCACACACACCTCAATCCACTCCCAAAATACGTAAAATATACCTAAAAGATCTAACATATACTGAAAACAAACGAAATGAACCCCAAAGCATATTTATAACACTCCAAACAGCTTGGAACATTAATGAACAAGCTTAAAATACCCCAAATCTATCCCAAAACCAACAGTATGCATTATAAAGAACTTACCTAAATATTACACCTTGGCTCCTTCTCTTATTCCACCTTTATTTCTCATTTCTTCTTCATCCTTCTCCATTGTTACTCCTTCTTCTTCCTCCTCCTCCTTCCATCCACACGTCTGAGCCTAGAAACACATCAAAACACTAGATATTAGACAAAATATTCAGGAAATGGAGGGTGACTTAAGTATTATGGCTTTGCTGCTGCTCCTCTTCCTCCTCCCTTTCTCCTCTCTTCCTCTTTATCCTCCTTTATTTCAACTTTCTTCCTCTTTCTGCTACAATTATCTAAACATCTGAACCTAGAAACCCACGAAAACACGTAGAAATCACTAGATATTAGGCAAAATATCGACGAACTGTGGATTTGGAAAATTGGCGCCAGCCACTACCTGGGTGGGCTGTGGTCATCCGAGAGAGAACGGGAACGGGGTGACTCGGCTAAATTACGTAAATCATTTCATTTCAAAATGACTTTTAGAAAAAACGAAGCCACGGCCAAATGCTTGTTATTTTATGACGTGATAAATACTTAAACTAATTTTCAAAATATCAAAATATCTCCAGCTTAACTGGTTTTTAAAAAAGGTCTAAATTAAGTACGTTAAAAGTACAAAACATTTTAACCCATAAATCTCTTAAAACGTCCTATAAAGTCAAGCCATTTTCACTTGGCGTGTATTTTATCACATTTCAGGGAGTCTGAGCTATCTTTTAGGGCATTCTACAGCGTGTTAGACCGAGAAGCAGAAACGTGAGCAAATAAAATAAAGAAAAATAAGAGCTTTATACAACAGCACCAAACACCATTTCAAAGTCCACATATTTCACTCAATAGATTGATTTCACGCTTAAAAGAGTATAACCGACTTTTTGACACCATAATGGCTCAGTTATACCTTGAAATGAAAAAGCTCAAAATTCCAAGTGGGAAATTTTGAGCGTTAAAAAGCCTTTAACATACGCCATAAAACACCACTAAACGCCACATATTTACCCAGCACAGGCGCGGAACACACTTCAAACACAACGAAACATTTATAGAAACCATAAAAACATACCATGGAAGCGCAATATTACCGTCAGGAAATATTGGAAAAAGTATTTGACCCAACTGGCTGGTGACGGGTGGGTGAGGGCGGGTGTAGGGTGTTGGCTAGGGGACCGTCGGGGGGGAAGCGGCCTGGAGGCAACACCGGCGGCGGGACATCCATATATAGCCTTTATCATCTCACCAAACCAAAATTAAGCCACACAGAGAAATTTTGACTAGACTAAATGAAATGTTAGACTGGTGGCTACCTTGTGACACATGTTTGGCCGAGGGTAAGTGAAGGAAACAAATATGAGAGGGTAATACAGACGCCTTGCTCTTTTATGCTCCTTATACCATTACTTGAAAATATTTGCGTACTGTTTTCACTCTCATATGTAAAGAAAACCTAACATTAAGTGAATAGCCTTATAAATACCTTTAATACACGAAGATTAGGCAGTATGGAGTGTTGTGGTGAAGGCTTGCTGCTGGTGGTTGGTACTTCTTGAAAACTGTCGGTAATATAGCAACACTTCACTTTATTTTTGTGTGTGTGTGTGTGTGTGTGTGTGTGTGTGTGTGTGTGTGTGTGTGTGTGTCTCTGGGTGTGGGTGTGGGTGTGCATGGGTCAGTATAGCCCACCGCCACAACTGTGTTCACCACCACCACCGCTAAAAGACTACTGCCGTAGCAAAAGATTGTCTGTGAAGACAGGACGCATGTATATATATGTTTATGATAAATATCTGTTACTAAATCTCTTATTAATGAGACGCTATGCTTATACAAATACCACATGTCGATTTATTGGTTATTGTGACATCTTCCTCTTCGTTATCGTGTCCAGCTTTTGTTATTTGTCAAAGCAGGAAATATTAAATTGTATCTTGTTGTACAGCGAGTGTGGCAACTCCGCGAGGCAATAAACAAGGTGCTTAAAAGGCAGACTGTACTATTTTTCATTCACCATTTCTACCGCCTGATATACGAGTATTTCTGACAATAAACCAGGGTGACAGGACACTAAGTAGAGGAATATAGACTTTTTTCTATCTACATGCACATCTATATTGTTAATTATTTACGAATTTATTGACTTATCTATCTGCCTGCCTATCCATCTATCTATTTGTTTGCCCAACTGTCTATTTACATATCTATCAACCCATCAAATTACCCGCTTATCCATCTATCTTCACACAAGCATATAAATACCATGAGTGCAAATGTGCAGTTGTCTGTGGCCACGTTTAGTTTTATTCATGAACATCAAATCAATAAAAGGAAAAATGAATGACGGAGTTGGTGGGTGTCTACACTCTATGTATGTGTAATGAAACAATACTGTGTTGACTGACTTGAAATTCCAGCATGTGACGGAACTGTATCAAAACGTGACAAGGATACACACAACTGATTTTGTGTTTGTCTGCAATTGGGGTCAAAATTGCAAAAAATAATCATGCCCGTCCACGACAACACTGAACATGCAACTGGACGATCCCACGCTCCTTGTCCACACACACACACACACACACACACACACACACACACGAAGGTTGGTGAGTTGTGTATCATTCCTTTGAGATGACGCCAAAATACCGAAAAATGGCGGATCGAACCCGTTGCGTAACTTTGTATCATATTTTGACACGCAACGGTGAAGCACTATCCTGTCAACACTGCTACGCAACGGTGATCCGATACGTGGAAATGCAACAAGTGTGTACACGCCTTAATTAAAACACAAACAATATTCATACACAGTGTTACACCCGCAACCCCGACCGCCGCCCTCCACCGCTCGTCTGGTCCCGCGGCACGCAGGGTGGCCAGCCAGACAGCCGAGGTGACTCTGGGCGGCGGACTAACCTTCCTTCAAGACGTGTTTGTGTCCGTGGTGGAGGAATGAACTGATGGTGGTAGTGGTGGTAGTGGAGGACAGGATTCAGAGTGAGTGAGTGAGTGAGTGAGTGAATAAGTGAGTGAGAAAGAGGACAGGAAAGAATAAAAGAAAGAGGAAAAATAAGAATATCTTATCAGAGCACAACATTTTCTCTCCCTCTCCCCCCACCCCAGGTCTCGTGTCTGGTGATGAAATGGACGTCTGGACAGTGGTGGTGGTGGTGGTCAGTTGCCAAATGAAAATATTCTACGTCACCAGCTCCACCTTGAAAAGTCGCTCCAGTTTGGTCATTACCACAGACTGATGGAAAGTTTGAAGTTAATTTGGGCAGCATGACGTTATGAGGATAATGAATATAATGATGTAAGAGCTGGAGAACCACTGATGAGAGAAGAGAGGCGAGAACTGAAGTGACAGGAAGCAGCACTTCCTGCTTGCGTCACGTGAGCGTATTGCGCGCTGGTTGGGCACGTGGTAAGAACCCAGTGAGCATGGCGGGAACTTAGTGAGCGTGGCGGGAGCCTGATCACATGCGTGTTATGACCGTAGTTAAACCCGATTGGACACAGTGATATCGTAGCGATATCAAGGGACGTACGCAGTAAAGGCTTGGTAGATACGTAGCAGTGGAGGGATTTCGCAATTCCATCACGTCTCCACTACGTCCTCAAAAATTTTATGAACGTGTTGAGAACCTGCTGCGCGTAGTAAGGACCGCCTCTGGTGTGATGGGGCCTTGACACGGAGAGTTTATCCCTGTCAGTGACGCACAGCAAACTTGTCTCGGGAGCCTCGCTCGTCTCCTCTCCACCTCCCCCTTCCCCGCTGTTCCCCACACTCTCATCACTCGCCTTTTAAATCTCATTGATGTTTACTTGATTGATTGATAAGTTTATTGTTATAGCAGTGTATACACCATCGAACTGTTGTCAATTTACGTATGAATGAACCTAACAAATTACCAGCTTATGTATCTATCTATCTACACACAAGCATGTAGATATCTCCACCAGCACCGCCAACACCCACACCTGCCCACCTTCGCCATCATGAACGGCAGTGTGTCAGTTTACACAATACTACTAGTATTTCCATGCCACTATATTTTAGCATCATATCACCTCAGACGCTGGTCAACAAGACGAGACACAGCAAGGAGACCACAGAGACACGAGAGAGAGAGAGAGAGAGAGAGAGAGAGAGAGAGAGAGAGAGAGAGAGAGAGAGAGAGAGAGAGAGAGAGAGAGAGAGACACAGAACACACACACACACACACACACACACACACACACACACACACAAAGCTATGGGCGGCGTCAACAGCTCCACACCCACTGCCACCCATATTTGTCCCGCCCATGCATGCTCACGCCCAAGCTTCCCAGTCAGCCCATACGCCTCCGCAGCCGCCCTCACTATATAATGAAGTGACTCAAGACACACAGATCCACGTGTTCCGGAGAAAACTGACGTCTGGCAGGCGACATGTGACACCTTCCTAGTACAGCCTGTCCATCCCGTCTCTGTCGCATCACCGTCCCATCACTAATGACTCTGTGGCACCATTAATAACTACCTTTCACATCCACTCACTCCCACACGTCACGTCACCCCTTCAGTGCATTATTATACAGCTTTCTATTAAATTATCCGCCCCATTACCGTCCCATCACTGTCTCATCATGTTTGTTACCTCCACTCTATTAATAGACTCACCCTCTCACTGAGCAGGTGGAGCTGGTGGACTAGGTGAGGCAAGTGGGGCGGTCACCGTGTTCACAGGTCTCGTGTCTGGTGAGGAAATGGACGTCTGGTACTGATTGTGGTGGTGATGATGGTGGTGGGAGTTGCCAAATGGAAATATTCTAAATCACCAGATCCACCTTGAAAAGCCGCAAAAGGTCGCCAAATCATTGTTGTACATGCTACAAATGTTCCTAGACGAAGTAATTGGCTTGACTTACACATAGGCTAATCAGTATAGGGCCCCGTTGACTCTAATGACCGTTTATCCCTCCCAGTGACGCAGAGCAAACTTGTCATGAGAGTCTCGCTCGCCACCGTCTCATCACTTGCCTTTTAAATCCGATTGATGTTTAATTGATTGATTGATAAGTTTATTGTTGTAACAATGTATACACCATCGAACTGTTGTCATTCCCTGTGAATGAACCTATCAAATTACCAACTTATCTATCTATCTATCTACACACAAGCATGTAAAAATCTCCACAGCACCGCCAACACCCACACCTGCCCACCTTCGCCATCATGAACGGGAGTGTGTCAGTTTACACATTACTACTAGTATTTCCATGCAACTATATTGTGGCATCATATCACCTCAGACGCTGTGGCGCCATGCAGCAAATTGTTGACTAATTTCGCTTCACTTGCAAACCAGATATTGTTTTGCATCTCTTTCAACTGATAGGAAAACAAGTCGATACATTATGCATTTTATTATATCAAGAGATATTGTGTTGCCATTAGAAATATATAGGAGTATCATTCACAAGATATCGTCATATCAGTAGGTATAAAAATAAATACAAGTAACAAAAACTGCACCACGTTACAAGACACTGGCCAGACACTTAAATTAAGTATTGCATTGAAAGACTCACAAAACATCATCTCGGGAAACACGTAACAATACCTTTGTGCTTCACAACAGGAATGATGAGTGATGAGCAGAGGAATCGTGACCCAAGAGGTTACCTTCCTCTCTTAGTCTACACTCTCCTTCCTTAAATACTATATACATATGTACACCGTACACTCCTATTACAATGCTATGCATAACTTCTAAATATTACCGTTTTCTGCTGGTGTAGATAAGGCATTGCAAAAAACCATACCCGCTACATATCTACAACTGTCTACAAATTCTACAAATTTATCAACCCAATCTACAAATGGTCAATGATATACACTACACCAGTGATGAAGATCTGTGGCCAACCTTCAGAACTTTATTGGTACGTCTCCAAGAATCACCCTTTTCTTCTTTCTCTTCCTTTTTTCCTCCTCTTGTTCCTTTGGCAACACCTGCAGTAGTAGCAGTCTGGTGTCTGTTGTATGTCATGCACGCTCACTCCAAAAACTTGCCTCACTTCTTTGGCGTTAGTAGTACTGAATCCTGGAACAAGAGATGGAACAATATTGAAATGGCGTCCTCCTCAATGCCTGTTGTCTTGTAGTACACAGGGTTGGGGAAGGAATTGTGGATGATGTAACGATAAGGATGGTATGTTAAGGAGAGCCAAGGTGGATCGGTTTGCGTGAGTGGCTCTGTAGACCTAAGGAGGAAAACTGCCGTACCAAACCCATAATACCAAAACAATTGTTCAGTTTACTGTCCATATCAATTTGGAACACTGCCGAACCTGTTATAATGGTCAACAATTTGAAATCATTGAAACTAGCTTTGTCAAATCCCCTTGGATACTGCCAACATGAAAAACCTCATAGTATCAATAAACGCACTTACAATTCACTACAAGCACACATTATGCACCAATACTGACACCACACCACAAAACACACCATACACAACTGACACACACACAAACAACTTAAATCACTCAAAACTAACCCAAAACACCCTGCAACACCTCAAAATATAAAAAGCTCACCCAAAACACATTACAGACACCCAAGTTACCAATATCATCCCTAGACACACACACACACACACACACACACACACACACACACACACACACATGTAGTGAACACAACTACACTACACTAGCTAGAGAGAGAGAGAGAGAGAGAAGAGAGAGAGAGAGAGAGAGAGAGAGAGAGAGAGAGAGAGAGAGAGAGAGAGAGAGAGAGAGAGAGAGAGAGAGAGAGAGAGAGAGAGAGAGAGAGAGAGAGAGCAAACAAATCTTAACAGAAAAACAAGAACAACAACAAAACCACAACTTCCTTTACTCCTTTATCCAGGGCAGAACACGGAGACACAGGCTTGCCCGACTTTAGTGAACAGCGGCGGGCAGTCAGTGTGATGCAAGGTGTAGGTAATCTGCGCCGTGAATTGACCGCCCACAGCCTCCGCCACGTCCACCTCATTCTGCCTGTCGTCACCTGGGAACGAAGCGGGTAATCAATGATAAAGAACACTTGTTATGAGGGCCCACTGACACTGAGCTAGCCTGTTGAGGGCCTCAAAACATACTCAAAAATCCTTGCAGAGGCCCAATTCATTCTTACACACACCCACGACAAACCACACATACCCAAACCCTCTTAAAAAACTCAATAACATTCCAAAACATACTAAGAAAACACAGAACAGGTGAAAATACCTCCAAACTCACTAGAAACACCCAATATTTAATGAAATATCTTCCACACACACCCAAAAGACCACTAAAACCCACCCCACCACTTATAACACTCAGAACACCACCCAATTCCTCAAAGTTCTCCCAAACCACACTCAAAACATGCTAATACTCACACACACCTCAATCCACTCCCAAAATACGTAAAATATACCTAAAAGATCTAACATATACTGAAAACAAACGAAATGAACCCCAAAGCATATTTATAACACTCCAAACAGCTTGGAACATTAATGAACAAGCTTAAAATACCCCAAATCTATCCCAAAACCAACAGTATGCATTATAAAGAACTTACCTAAATATTACACCTTGGCTCCTTCTCTTATTCCACCTTTATTTCTCATTTCTTCTTCATTCTTCTCCATTGTTACTCCTTCTTCTTCCTCCTTCTCCTTCCATCCACACGTCTGAGCCTAGAAACACATCAAAACACTAGATATTAGACAAAATATTCAGGAAATGGAGGGTGACTTAAGTATTATGGCTTTGCTGCTGCTCCTCTTCCTCCTCCCTTTCTCCTCTCTTCCTCTTTATCCTCCTTTATTTCAACTTTCTTCCTCTTTCTGCTACAATTATCTAAACATCTGAACCTAGAAACCCACGAAAACACGTAGAAATCACTAGATATTAGGCAAAATATCGACGAACTGTGGATTTGGAAAATTGGCGCCAGCCACTACCTGGGTGGGCTGTGGTCATCCGAGAGAGAACGGGAACGGGGGTGACTCGGCTAAATTACGTAAATCATTTCATTTCAAAATGACTTTTAGAAAAAACGAAGCCACGGCCAAACGCTTGTTATTTTATGACGTGATAAATACTTAAACTAATTTTCAAAATATCAAAATATCTCCAGCTTAACTGGTTTTTAAAAAAGGTCTAAATTAAGTACGTTAAAAGTACAAAACATTTTAACCCATAAATCTCTTAAAACGTCCTATAAAGTCAAGCCATTTTCACTTGGCGTGTATTTTATCACATTTCAGGGAGTCTGAGCTATCTTTTAGGGCATTCTACAGCGTGTTAGACCGAGAAGCAGAAACGTGAGCAAATAAAATAAAGAAAAATAAGAGCTTTATACAACAGCACCAAACACCATTTCAAAGTCCACATATTTCACTCAATAGATTGATTACACGCTTAAAAGAGTATAACCGACTTTTGACACCATAATGGCTCAGTTATACCTTGAAATGAAAAAGCTCAAAATTCCAAGTGGGAAATTTTGAGCGTTAAAAAGCCTTTAACATACGCCATAAAACACCACTAAACGCCACATATTTACCCAGCACAGGCGCGGAACACACTTCAAACACAACGAAACATTTATAGAAACCATAAAAACATACCATGGAAGCGCAATATTACCGTCAGGAAATATTGGAAAAAAAGTATTTGACCCAACTGGCTGGTGACGGGTGGGTGAGGGCGGGTGTAGGGTGTTGGCTAGGGGACCGTCGGGGGGGAAGCGGCCTGGAGGCAACACCGGCGGCGGGACATCCATATATAGCCTTTATCATCTCACCAAACCAAAATTAAGCCACACAGAGAAATTTTGACTAGACTAAATGAAATGTTAGACTGGTGGCTACCTTGTGACACATGTTTGGCCGAGGGTAAGTGAAGGAAACAAATATGAGAGGGTAATACAGACGCCTTGCTCTTTTATGCTCCTTATACCATTACTTGAAAATATTTGCGTACTGTTTTCACTCTCATATGTAAAGAAAACCTAACATTAAGTGAATAGCCTTATAAATACCTTTAATAGACGAAGATTAGGCAGTATGGAGTGTTGTGGTGAAGGCTTGCTGCTGGTGGTTGGTACTCTTGAAAACTGTCGGTAATATAGCAACACTTCACTTTATTTGTGTGTGTGTGTGTGTGTGTGTGTGTGTGTGTGTGTGTGTGTGTGTGTGTGTGTGTGGGTGTGGGTGTGGGTGTGCATGGGTCAGTATAGCCCACCGCCACAACTGTGTTCACCACCACCACCGCTAAGAGACTACTGCCGTAGCAAAAGATTGTCTGTGAAGACAGGACGCATGTATATATGTTTATGATAAATATCTGTTACTAAATCTCTTATTAATGAGACGCTATGCTTATACAAATACCACATGTCGATTTATTGGTTATTGTGACATCTTCCTCTTCGTTATCGTGTCCAGCTTTTGTTATTTGTCAAAGCAGGAAATATTAAATTGTATCTTGTTGTACAGCGAGTGTGGCAACTCCGCGAGGCAATAAACAAGGTGCTTAAAAGGCAGACTGTACTATTTTTTCATTCACCATTTCTACCGCCTGATATACGAGTATTTCTGACAATAAACCAGGGTGACAGGACACTAAGTAGAGGAATATAGACTTTTTTCTATCTACATGCACATCTATATTGTTAATTATTTACGAATTTATTGACTTATCTATCTGCCTGCCTATCCATCTATCTATTTGTTTGCCCAACTGTCTATTTACATATCTATCAACCCATCAAATTACCCGCTTATCCATCTATCTTCACACAAGCATATAAATACCAACAGCACCTACACGTCACATCACACACACACACACACACGAATTGTAGTTGTGTATCACCTTTGAATGACGCATACCGATCATCGACATTGCGTAACTTTGTATCATTTTTGACACGCAACGGTGAACATATTGTACACTGCTACGCAACGGTGATCATACGTGGAAATGCAATAAGTGTGTACACGTTAATTCAAACAATATTAAATGTTACAGCAACAAATGGG
>NC_059265.1:3008189-3030083 GCF_017591435.1 Portunus trituberculatus
AACACCCACCACCGTGCCAGCTTGGGGAGTTGACACTTCAATGACCGCCTTCTCCTGACCGTTGCTGCTGCTGGGCGGATCGAACACTGCTGAGGGGATGGTCCACAGGGAGAGGATCTAAGCGACTCCACGCACTCATCAACGTCTGAGGGTGGAGAATTACGCGCTCAGAAACACAGATTTATTGCAACTTAAGGATAGATTTACACGCATTCCAGGAACACATTCAACAATACGTTGAGGAAAACTACAAAATTTATATCAGTACTCATGACAAATGAAGAGGTGAAGGAATGACAAGTTTAAGAAGACAGACCGTAGAGTGACATTGACAGTTCAGGGGAGGCCTCACCTTCACACTTGAACTTTCTGACACGAGTCTGTACACTGCATGGCCAGCACTGGCAGTAGTATGACTCTCGAGTGTTGATGTAAACCAGGCTCACACACACCCGACATTCTTCTCCCGGCACTCCTCAATCCCACACAGCTGCACAAACTCATCCTGCCACAAGAAAGGCATTTGCTTCAGTACTGTCAAGTTTTGATTTTGTATTGTACTGTATACAATGTAAGAAAATCTGCAACTTTTATATGAAACAAAGGAGTTCAGGGCATGAGTTAAGCCTTGCGTGCCGTATTGACAAAAGCAAGGCCTTCTTCTCACCTCTCCGTTACTGCAGTAATCATAGAGCGAGGGTCTCTGATCAGGTGGGTAATGTGATCAGGGCAGTGGAATTTCGTGTTAATATAATCGAGGGTGTGGAGTTAAGTCGTGTATTCAAGTGAGGAGAGAGTGTTTCTCTGTTGTTGGTTAAGAGTGCCGCGTCACTTTCATCGTTTTTTTGTTCGACTGTACTTTACTTTATTTGAAATATATGTAAAATTGACTTGGAAGAGAGTTTTCTTTCAATGAAAATCCCAGCCCATGTGGTACAATGATAACACGTCGAAGAATGATGAGTGATGAGCAGAGGACTTGTGTCCCGAGAGTTTTTTTTTCATGTACGAAGAGCGCCAGCCAAGGGCAAGAAACAAAGAAAAGATAAAAAAAAAAGGCCCACTTGAGTGCTGGCTCTCTAAAAAGTGGAAAAGCGTCAGCCAAAACAAGGGAGGAAATGCCTCGATATCTCTCTCTTCAAAGAAGACAAGTCGCAGGAATTCAGAAATACAGATGCAGGTAGGGAGTTCCAGATTGTACAAATGAAAAGGATGAATGATTGAGAGTACTGGTTAACTCTTGCGTTGGGAAGTTGGACACAATAGGGATGAGAAGAAAGCCTTGTAAAGCGAGGCCGCAGGACGAGGGGAGGCATAAAAATAGGAAGATCTGTAGAACAGTTAGCATGAAAATAACGATAAAAGAGAAGGAGATTCAACATTTCGGCGGTGAAAAAGAGGCTGAATTAGTTAGTCAGAGGAGGGGAATACCAAAACAATTGTTCAGTTTACTGTCCATATCAATTTGGAACACTGCTGAACCTGTTATAATGGTCAACAATTTGAAATCATTGAACCTAGCTTTGTCAAATCCCCTTGGATACTGCCAACATGAAAAACCTCATAGAACCAATAAACGCACTTAAAATTCACTACAAGCACACAGTAGGCACCAATACTGACACCACACCACAAAACACACCATACACAACTGACACACACACTGACACACACACACAAACAACTTAATCACTCAAAACTAACCCAAAACATCCTGCAACACCTCAAAATATAAAAAGCTCACCCAAAACACATTACAGACACCCAATATCACCAATATCACACCTACACACACACACACACACACACACACACACACACACACACACACACAGTGAACACTAGACTACACTAGAGAGAGAGAGAGAGAGAGAGAGAGAGAGAGAGAGAGAGAGAGAGAGAGAGAGAGAGAGAGAGAGAGAGAGAGAGAGAGAGAGAGAGAGAGAGAGAGAGAGAGAGAGAGAGAGAGAGAGCAAACAAATCTTAACAGAAAACAAGAACAACAACACCAAAAACCACAATTTCCTTTACTCCTATATCCAGGGCAGAACACGGAGACACAGGCTTGCCCGACTTTAGTGAACAGCGGCGGGCAGTCAGTGTGGTGCAAGGTGTAGGTAATCTGCGCCGTGAATTGACCGCCCACAGCCTCCGCCACGTCCACCTCATTCTGCCTGTCGTCACCTGGGAACGAAGCGGGTAATCAATGATAAAGGACACTTGTTATAAGGGCCCACTGACACTGAGCTAGCCTGTTGAGGGCCTCAAAACATACTCAAAAATCCTTGTATAGGCCCAATTCACTCTTACACACACCCACGACAAACCACACGTACCCAAACCCTCTTAAAATCTCAATAACATTCCAGAACACACTAAGAAAACACAGAACAGGTTAAAATACCTCCAAACTCACTAGAAACACCCAATATTTAATGAAATATCTCCCACACACACCCAAAAGAACACTAAAACCACCCCCACCACTTATAACACTCAGAACACCACCCAATCCCTCAAAGTTCTCCCAAACCACACTCAAAACATGCTAATACTCACACACACCTCAATCCACTCCCAAAATACGTAAAATATACCTAAAAGATCTAACATATAATGAAAACAAACGAAATGAACCCCAAAGCATATTTATAACACTCCAAACTGCCTGCAACACTAATTAACAAGCTTAAAATACCCCAAATCTATCCCAAAACCAACAGTATGCATTATAAAGAACTTACCTAAATATTACACCTTGGCTCCTTCTCTTATTCCACCTTTATTTCTCATTTTTTCTTCATCCTTCTCCATTGTTACTCCTTCTTCTTCCTCCTCCTCCTTCCATCCACACGTCTGAGCCTAGAAACACATCAAAACACTAGATATTAGACAAAATATTCAGGAAATGGAGGGTGACTTAAGTATTATGGCTTTGCTGCTGCTCCTCTTCCTCCTCCCTTTCTCCTCTCTTCCTCTTTATCCTCCTTTATTTCAACTTTCTTCCTCTTTCTGCTACAATTATCTAAACATCTGAACCTAGAAACCCACGAAAACACGTAGAAATCACTAGATATTAGGCAAAATATCGACGAACTGTGGATTTGGAAAATTGGCGCCAGCCACTACCTGGGTGGGCTGTGGTCATCCGAGAGAGAACGGGAACGGGGGTGACTCGGCTAAATTACGTAAATCATTTCATTTCAAAAATGACTTTTACAAAAAACGAAGCCACGGCCAAATGCTTGTTATTTTATGACGTGATAAATACTTAAACTAATTTTCAAAATATCAAAATATCTCCAGCTTAACTGGTTTTTAAAAAAGGTCTAAATTAAGTACGTTAAAAGTACAAAAACATTTTAACCCATAAATCTCTTAAAACGTCCTATAAAGTCAAGCCATTTTCACTTGGCGTGTATTTTATCACATTTCAGGGAGTCTGAGCTATCTTTTAGGGCATTCTACAGCGTGTTAGACCGAGAAGCAGAAACGTGAGCAAATAAAATAAAGAAAAATAAGAGCTTTTTACAACAGCACCAAACACCATTTCAAAGTCCACATATTTCACTCAATAGATTGATTTCACACTTAAAAGAGGACAGACACTTTTGCTACCATAAAGGCCCACTTATACCTTGAAATGAAAAAGCTCAAAACTCCAGGTGGGAAATTTTGAGCGTTAAAAGCCTTTAACATACGCCATAAAACACCACTAAACGCCACATATTTACCCAGCACAGGCGCGGAACACACTTCAAACACAACGAAACATTTATAGAAACCATAAAAACATACCATGGAAGCGTAATATTAGCGTCAGGAAATATTGGAAAAAAAGTATTTGACCCAACTGGCTGGTGACAGGTGGGTGAGGGCGGGTGTAGGGTTTTGGCTAGGGGACCGTCGGGGGAAGCGGCCTGGAGGCAACACCGGCGGCGGGACATCCATATATAGCCTTTATCATCTCACCAAACCCAAATTAAGCCACACACAGAAATTTTGACTAGACTAAATGAAATGTTAGACTGGTGGCTACCTTGTGACACATGTTTGGCCGAGGGTAAGTGAAGGAAACAAATATGAGAGGGTAATACAGACGCCTTGCTCTTTTTATACTCCTTATACCATTACTTGAAAATATTTGCGTACTGTTTTCACTCTCATATGTAAAGAAAACCTAACATTAAGTGAATAGCCTTATAAATACCTTTAATAGACGAAGATTAGGCAGTGTGGTGAAGGCTTGCACGGTTTCTTATACTGATTGCCTCTAGGTGCTCTTGCTTGGTGCTTGGTGCTCCTTGAAAATTGTCGGTAATATAGCAACACTTCACTTTATTTGTGTGTGTGTGTGTGTGTGTGTGTGTGTGTGTGTGTGTGTGTGCGTGTGCGTGTGTGTGTCTCTGGGTGTGGATGTGCATGGGTCAGTATAGCCCACCGCCACAACTGTGTTCACCACCACCACCGCTAAGAGACTACTGCCGTAGCAAAAGGTTATCTGTGAAGTCAGGACGCATGTATATATGTTTATGATAACTATCTGTCACTAAATCTCTTATTAATGAGACGCTATGCTTATACAAATACCACATGTCGATTTATTGGTTATTGTGACATCTTCCTCTTCGTTATCGTGTCCAGCTTTTGTTATTTGTCAAAGCAGGAAATATTAAATTGTATCTTGTTGTACAGCGAGTGTTGGCAAATCTCGCGAGGCAATAAACAAGGTGCTTAAAAGGCAGACTGTACTATTTTTCTCATTCCCCATTTCTACCGCCTGATATACGAGTATTTCTGACAATAAACCAGGGTGACAGGACACTAAGTAGAGGAATATAGACTTTTTTTTCTATCTACATACACATCTATATTGTTAATTATTTACGAATTTATTGACTTATCTATCTGCCTGCCTATCCATCTATCTATTTGTTTGCCCAACTGTCTACTTACATATCTATCAACCCATCAAAACAAGCAAACACACCACCAATAGTTACCACCACAACCACCACCACCACCACCAATACACAGCACACTGACATCATCACCACCAACACTTTCTAAAGGTGTGTACACACTTACTGAATTTCCACGCATCGTTTCATCGTTGCATATCACCTTATAATGCGTTACGGTGCAACAGGGTATTGTACCCATTTTTGCCTATCCGCGTGGTGTATCATCGTTGAGTGATGCAACAGTGTCATTCAGTTTGTTCCTGACCGTAGCCATGAGTGCAAATATGCAGTTGTCTGTGGTTACGTTTAGTTTTATTCATGAACATCAAATCAATAAAAGGAAAAATGAATGACGGAGTTGGTGGGTGTCTACACTCTATGTATGTGTAATGAAACAATACTGTGTTGACTGACTTGAAATTCCAGCATGTGACGGAACTGTATCAAAACGTGACAAGGATACACACAACTGATTTTGAGTTTGTCTGCAATTGGGGTCAAAATTGCAAAAAATATTCATGCCCGTCCACGACAACACTGAACATGCAACTGGACGATCCCACGCTCCTTGTCACACACACACACACACACACACACACACACACGAAGGTTGGTGAGTTGTGTATCATTCCTTTGAGATGACGCCAAAATACCGAAAAATGGCGGATCGAACCCGTTGCGTAACTTTGTGTCATATTTTGACACGCAACGGTGAAGCACTATCCTGTCAACACTGCTACGCAACGGTGATCCGATACGTGGAAATGCAACAAGTGTGTACACGCCTTAATTAAAACACAAACAATATTCATACACAGTGTTACACCCGCAACCCCGACCGCCGCCCTCCACCGCTCCTCTGGTCCCGCGGCACGCAGGGTGGCCAGCCAGACAGCCGAGGTGACTCTGGGCGGCGGACTAACCTTCCTTCAAGACGTGTTTGTGTCCGTGGTGGAGGAATGAACTGATGGTGGTAGTGGTGGTAGTGGAGGACAGGATTCAGAGTGAGTGAGTGAGTGAGTGAGTGAATAAGTGAGTGAGAAAGAGGACAGGAAAGAATAGAAGAAAGAGGAAAAATAAGAATATCTTATCAGAGCACAACATTTTCTCTCCCTCTCCCCCCACCCCAGGTCTCGTGTCTGGTGATGAAATGGACGTCTGGTCAGTGGTGGTGGTGGTGGTGGTCAGTTGCCAAATGAAAATATTCTACGTCACCAGCTCCACCTTGAAAAGTCGCTCCAGTTTGGTCATTACCACAGACTGATGGAAAGTTTGAAGTTAATTTGGGCAGCATGACGTTATGAGGATAATGAATATAATGATGTAAGAGCTGGAGAACCACTGATGAGAGAAGAGAGGCGAGAACTGAAGTGACAGGAAGCAGCACTTCCTGCTTGCGTCACGTGAGCGTATTGCGCGCTGGTTGGGCACGTGGTAAGAACCCAGTGAGCATGGCGGGAACTTAGTGAGCGTGGCGGGAGCCTGATCACATGCGTGTTATGACCGTAGTTAAACCCGATTGGACACAGTTATATCGTAGCGATATCAAGGGACGTACGCAGTAAAGGCTTGGTAGATACGTAGCAGTGGAGGGATTTCGCAATTCCATCACGTCTCCACTACGTCCTCAAAAATTTTATGAACGTGTTGAGAACCTGCTGCGCGTAGTAAGGACCGCCTCTGGTGTGATGGGGCCTTGACACGGAGAGTTTATCCCTGTCAGTGACGCACACCAAACTTGTCTCGGGAGCCTCGCTCGTCTCCTCTCCACCTCCCCCTCCCCCGCTGTTCCCCACACTCTCATCACTCGCCTTTTAAATCTCATTGATGTTTACTTGATTGATTGATAAGTTTATTGTTATAGCAGTGTATACACCATCGAACTGTTGTCAATTTACGTATGAATGAACCTAACAAATTACCAGCTTATGTATCTATCTATCTACACACAAGCATGTAGATATCTCCACCAGCACCGCCAACACCCACACCTGCCCACCTTCGCCATCATGAACGGCAGTGTGTCAGTTTACACAATACTACTAGTATTTCCATGCCACTATATTGTAGCATCATATCACCTCAGACGCTGGTCAACAAGACGAGACACAGCAAGGAGACCAAACCAGACCAGACCAGACGACACGAGAGAGAGAGAGAGAGAGAGAGAGAGAGAGAGAGAGAGAGAGAGAGAGAGAGAGAGAGAGAGAGAGAGAGAGAGAGAGAGAGAGGAGAATCACGATACACACAAACACACACACACACACACACACACACACACACACACACACACACACACAAAGCTATGGGCGGCGTCAACAGCTCCACACCCACTGCCGCCCATATTTGTCCCGCCCATGCATGCTCACGCCCAAGCTTCCCCAGTCAGCCCATACGCCTCCGCAGCCGCCCTCACTATATAATGAAGTGACTCAAGACACACAGATCCACGTGTTCCGGAGAAAACTGACGTCTGGCAGGCGAGGAGAGAGAGAGAGAGAGAGAGAGAGAGAGAGAGAGAGAGAGAGAGAGAGAGAGAGAGAGAGAGAGAAAGGGTGTTTACTAGAAGTGTCAGGAGGCGGCGTGTAACTCTTACAAAGAGTGTCTCCATCTTGTGGTGGTGATTGATGCACTACATAAAGCAGAGTTCAGTGTAATTATCTTCCAGCAGTCCACCTCGCCATGCCCTCTTGTGTTTCTTGTTAAAGCAGGCACCACCCTCCCCACGCATTATAACTACCATACGCCTAATTAACTACCTTACCGCTAACTGTCCACATGTGACTCCTTCAATGCACGACACACCTTCCTAGTACAGCCTGTCCACCCCGTCACTGTCCCATCACCGTCCCATCACTAATGACACTGTGGCACCATTAATTAAATACTCTTCACTATCCACTCACTCCCACACGTCACGTCACCCCTTCAGTGCATTATTATACAGCTTTCTATTAAAATATCCGCCCCATTACCGTCCCATCACTGTCTCATTATGTTTGTTACCTCCACTCTATTAATAGACTCACCCTCTCACTGAGCAGGTGGAGCTGGTGGACTAGGTGGGGCAAGTGGGGCGTTCACCGTGTTCACAGGTCTCGTGTCTGGTGAGGAAGAGGACGTCTGGTCACTGGCGGCGGTGGTGGTGGTGGACGTGGTTGGGAGTTGCCAAATGGAAATATTCTACGTCACCAGATCCACCTTGAAAAGCCGCAAAAAGATCGCCAAATCATTGTTGTACATGCTACAAATGTTCCTAGACGAAGTAATTGGCTTGATTAACACACAGGCTAATCAGTATAGGGCCCCGTTGACCGTTTATCCTTCCGAGTGACGCAGAGCAAACCTGTCTCGGGAGTCTCGATCGCCACCCTCTAATCACTCGCCTTTTAAATCCGATTGATGTTTAATTGATTGATTGATAAGTTTATTGTTGTAGCAGTGTATACACCATCGAAATGTTGTTCATTTCCCTATGAATGAACCTATCAAATTACCAAGTTATCTATCTATCTATCTACACACAAGCATGTAAATATCTTCTCCAGCACCGCCAACACCCACACCTGCCCACCTTCGCCATCATGAACGGGAGTGTGTCAGTTTACACATTACTACTAGTATTTCCATGCAACTATATTGTGGCATCATATCACCTCAGACGCTGTGGCGCCATGCAACAAATTGTTGACTAATTTCGCTTCACTTGCAAACCAGATATTGTTTTGCATCTCTTTCAACTGATAGGAAAACAAGTCGATACATTATGCATTTTATTATATCAAGAGATATTGTGTTGCCATTAGAAATATATAGGAGTATCATTCACAAGATATCGTCATATCAGTAGGTATGAAAAATAAATACAAGTAACAAAAACTGCACCACGTTACAAGACACTGGCCAGACACTTAAATTAAGTATTGCATTGAAAGACTCACAAAACATCATCTTGGGAAACACGTAACAATACCTTTGTGCTTCACAACAGGAATGATGAGTGATGAGCAGAGGAATCGTGACCCAAGAGGTTACCTTCCTCTCTTAGTCTACACTCTCCTTCCTTAAATACTATATACATATGTACACCGTACACTCCTATTACAATGCTATGCATAACTTCTAAATATTACCGTTTTCTGCTGGTGTAGATAAAACCATACCCGCTACATATCTACAACTGTCTACAAATTCTACAAATTTATCAACCCAATCTACAAATGGTCAATGAAATACACTACACCAGTGATGAAGATCTGTGGCCAACCTTCAGAACTTCATTGGTACGTCTCCAAGAATCACCCTTTTCTTCTCCCTCTTCCTTTTTTTTCCTCCTCTTGTTCCTTTGGCAACACCGGCAGTAGTAGCAGTCTGGTGTCTGTTGTTTGTCATGCACGCTCACTCCAAAAACTTGCCTCACTTCTTTCTCGTTAGTAGTACTGAATCCTGGAACAAGAGATGGAACAATATTGAAATGGCGTCCTCCTCAATGCCTGTTGTCTTGTAGTACAGAGGGTTGAGGAAGGTATTGTGGATGATGTAACGATAAGTATGGTATATTAAGGAGACCCAAGGTGGATCGGGTTTGCGTGGGTGGCTCTGTAGGCCTAAGGAGGAAAACTGCCGTACCAAACGCAAAATTAATACGAGCGGAGGAACTTTATGAGTAAGGATTTTGGAATGTTGTGCATGGTAGAAATATTAGTGTTAGCATGAAGTGTACTACAACATGTATAAGGAGGAATAGAGTAAGGAAGGCAGGGTATTTAACATTGCGTGAATTGGCACGCGGGGCAGTAGATTTGAGTGGGGGGCAGGAAAGGACGCGATCTCGGATGAAGGGAGTGAGTGGCACTCTCTACTCGGACATTGGGGGTGTGGACGCGTCACGGTGAGCGAGGGTCTCTGATCAGGTTGGTAATGTGATCAGGGCAGTGGAATTTCGTGTTAATATAATCGAGGGTGTCATTATGTGGAGTTAAGTCGTGTATTCAAGTGAGGAGAGAGTGTTAAGGGTGCCTCTCGTGTTTCTCTGTTGTTGGTTCAGAGTGCCGCGTCACTTTCATCGTTTTTTGTTCGAATGTACTTTACTTTATTTGAAATATATGTAAAATTGACTTGGAAGAGAGTTTTCCTTCAATGAAAATCCCAGCCCGTGTGGTACAATGATAACACGTCGACGAATGATGAGTGATGAGCAGAGGACTTGTGTCCCGAGAGGTTTTTTTCATGTACGAAGAGCGCCAGCCAAGGGCAAGAAACAAAGAAAAGATAAAAAAAAAAAAAAAGGCCCACTTGAGTGCTGGCTCTCTAAAAAGTGGAAAAGCGTCAGCCAAAACAAGGGAGGAAATGCCTCGATATCTCTCTCTTCAAAGAAGACAAGTCGCAGGAATTCAGAAATACAGATGCAGGTAGGGAGTTCCAGATTTTACCAATGAAAAAGGATGAATGATTAAGAGTACTGGTTAACTCCTGCGTTGGGAAGTTGGACACAATAGGGATGAGAAGAAAGCCTTGTAAAGCGAGGCCGCAGGACGAGGGGAGGCAGGAAGATAGCAATATCTGTAGAACAGAGAAGGAGATTCAACATTTCGGCGGTGAAAAAGAGGCTGAAGATAGTTAGTCAGAGGAGGGGAGTTGATGAGACGAAAAGCTTTTAATTCCACCTTATCTAGTAAAACTTTGTAACTGAAACCCCCCTAAACATGCGAAGAGTTCTCCATACACGTGCAGATAAGGCCCTTATATAGAGTAAGCAATTAGAGGGGAAGAAAAGCTGGCGGAGATGCCTCAGAACGCGTAACTTTAAAGAAGCTGTGTTTAGCAAGAGATGAGATGTGAAGTTTCCAGTTAAGATTATGAGTAAAGGACAGACCAAGGATATTCATTGTGGAAGAGGGAGACAGTTGAATGTAACTGAAGAAGAGGGGGATACCTGTCTGAAAGGTTGTATCGAGTTGATAGATCGAGGAATTGAGTTTTTGAGGCATTGAAAACTACTAGATTTTCTCTGCCCCAATCGGAAATCTTAGAAAGATCGGAAGTCAGGCGTTCTTTGGCGTCCCTGCGTGATCAGTTGACTTCCTGACGGATTGGTCGTCTCTGAAAGGACGTGGAAAGATGTAGGGTGGTATCATCAGCGTAGGAGTAGATAGGACAACAAGTTTGGTTAATTAATGAATAATAGAAAGAGAGAGGGTGACAAGACAGAGAACCCTGAGGAACTCCATTATTAATAAATTTAGGAGAAGAACAGTGGCCGTCTACCACAACAGCAATAGAACAGTCAGAAAGGAAACTTAAGATAAAGTTGCAGATAAAAGTATAGAAGCCGTAGGAGGGCAGTTTGGAAATCAAAGCTTTATGCCAGACTCTATCAAAAGCCTTTGATATGTCTAACGCTACAGTAAAACTTTCACTGAAATCTCTAAAAGAGGTTACTTTCCTCTCTTGGTCTACACTCTCCTCTTTTAAATTCTCTATGCATATGTACACGGTATATTCCTATCACAATGCTTCTATCACAACTTCTACATATCACGGTTTTCTGCTGGTGTAGATAAGGCATGGCAAAAAACCTTACCCACTTCACATCTACAACTGTCTACAAAATCTACAAATTTATCCACCCAATATACAAATGATCAATGAAATACACTACACCAGTAATGAAGATTTGTGGCCAACCTGCAGAACTTCATTGGTACGTCTCCAAGAATCACTCTCTTGTTCCTCATCTTCTTCCTCCTCCTCTGCCTCCTCTTGTTCCTTTGGCTACACCGGCAGTAGTAGTGTGGTGTCTGTTGTAGGTCTTGTACGCTCACTCCAAAATCTTCCCTCACTTCTTTGGCGTTAGTAGTGCTGATTCCTGGAACAAGAGATGCAACAACATTGAAATGGCGTCAACATTATTAAGTCCTGAAAAAAAAAAAAAATAACAAGAAAGTACAAAACCTTTTAAAATGAGACACGAGGAGATAAAAGGGTAATGTACAAACCACAATACTCACATCATGGTCACTCAACACTTTATTCTGGGCTTGCTTCAGTGTAGTCATACAACTGTGGGAAGAATGTAATGCTGTCCCGTTCAATAGTGCATGCAGCCGCTCGCTCCCTCCTCCCGTCCTCCTTAATGCATGTTGTCTTGTGGTACACTGGTTGGGTTGGGGAAGCTTGCGTGGATGATAACACGTCGACGCATCTTCAGGAACCCGACAAACATCTGTACACTTAAAATGTTGCAGGTGAGATGAAAAAAATAAGTATGAAGTATGAGTCGGCTAACTTTATAGTAATGGAATATTCTCAGTGTGTCAAGAACAATTTAAAATTGTTTAAAGTTTGGAAGAATCTCATCCACTGCTTAATTACGCCATCTTTGCCACAGCACAGCCACAACACAACCAGAGTAAGACCCCACAGTATAAAGAAGTGAAAAACTGTTTGACTTATTCCAACAGCTAGGCAAAGAACCCCAAGGGAGCCCAGCACAACACCCACCACCGTGCCAGCTTGGGGAGTTGACACTTCAATGACCGCCTTCTCCTGACCGTTGCTGCTGCTGGGCGGATCGAACACTGCTGAGGGGATGGTCCACAGGGAGAGGATCTAAGCGACTCCACGCACTCATCAACGTCTGAGGGTGGAGAATTACGCGCTCAGAAACACAGATTTATTGCAACTTAAGGATAGATTTACACGCATTCCAGGAACACATTCAACAATACGTTGAGGAAAACTACAAAATTTATATCAGTACTCATGACAAATGAAGAGGTGAAGGAATGACAAGTTTAAGAAGACAGACCGTAGAGTGACATTGACAGTTCAGGGAGGCCTCACCTTCACACTTGAACTTTCTGACACGAGTCTGTACACTGCATGGCCAGCACTGGCAGTAGTATGACTCTCGAGTGTTGATGTAAAAAGGCTCACACACACCCGACATTCTTCTCCCGGCACTCCTCAATCCCACACAGCTGCACAAACTCATCCTGCCACAAGAAAGGCATTTGCTTCAGTACTGTCAAGTTTTGATTTTGTATTGTACTGTATACAATGTAAGAAAATCTGCAACTTTTATATGAAACAAAGGAGTTCAGGGCATGAGTTAAGCCTTGCGTGCCGTATTGACAAAAGCAAGGCCTTCTTCTCACCTCTCCGTTACTGCAGTAATCATAGAGCGAGGGTCTCTGATCAGGTGGGTAATGTGATCAGGGCAGTGGAATTTCGTGTTAATATAATTGAGGGTGTGGAGTTAATTCGTGTATTCAAGTGAGGAGAGAGTGTTTCTCTGTTGTTGGTTAAGAGTGCCGCGTCACTTTCATCGTTTTTTTGTTCGAATGTACTTTACTTTATTTGAAATATATGTAAAATTGACTTGGAAGAGAGTTTTCCTTCAATGAAAATCCCAGCCCGTGTGGTACAATGATAACACGTCGACGAATGATGAGTGATGAGCAGAGGACTTGTGTCCCGAGAGTTTTTCATGTAGGAAGAGCGCCAGCCAAGGGCAAGAAACAAACAAAAAAAAAAAAAAAAGGCCCACTTGAGTGCTGGCTCTCTAAAAGTGGAAAAGCGTCAGCCAAAACAAGGAGGAAATGCCTCGATATCTCTCTCTTCAAAGAAGACAAGTCGCAGGAATTCAGAAATACAGATGCAGGTAGGGAGTTCCAGATTGTACAAATGAAAAGGATGAATGATTG
Organism: Portunus trituberculatus; assembly: GCF_017591435.1. Taxonomy (NCBI): domain Eukaryota; kingdom Metazoa; phylum Arthropoda; class Malacostraca; order Decapoda; family Portunidae; genus Portunus; species Portunus trituberculatus. The sequence continues at coordinate 3,021,862 of NC_059265.1, forward strand.
AGAGTACTGGTTAACTCTTGCGTTGGGAAGTTGGACACAATAGGGATGAGAAGAAAGCCTTGTAAAGCGAGGCCGCAGGACGAGGGAGGCATAAAAATAGCAAGATCTGTAGAACAGTTAGCATGAAAATAACGATAAAAGAGAAGGAGATTCAACATTTCGGCGGTGAAAAGAGGCTGAATTAGTTAGTCAGAGGAGGGGAATACCAAAACAATTGTTCAGTTTACTGTCCATATCAATTTGGAACACTGCTGAACCTGTTATAATGGTCAACAATTTGAAATCATTGAACCTAGCTTTGTCAAATCCCCTTGGATACTGCCAACATGAAAAACCTCATAGAACCAATAAACGCACTTACAATTCACTACAAGCACACAGTATGCACCAATACTGACACCACACCACAAAACACACCATACACAACTGACACACACACAAACAACTTAAATCACTCAAAACTAACCCAAAACACCCTGCAACACCTCAAAATATAAAAAGCTCACCCAAAACACATTACAGACACCCAAGTTACCAATATCATCCCTAGACACACACACACACACACACACACACACACACACACACACACACACACACACACATGTAGTGAACACCACTACACTACACTAGAGAGAGAGAGAGAGAGAGAGAGAGAGAGAGAGAGAGAGAGAGAGAGAGAGAGAGAGAGAGAGAGAGAGAGAGAGAGAGAGAGAGAGCAAACAAATCTTAACAGAAAAACAAGAACAACAACAACAAAACCACAATTTCCTTTACTCCTATATCCAGGGCAGAACACGGAGACACAGGCTTGCCCGACTTTAGTGAACAGCGGCGGGCAGTCAGTGTGGTGCAAGGTGTAGGTAATCTGCGCCGTGAATTGACCGCCCACAGCCTCCGCCACGTCCACCTCATTCTGCCTGTCGTCACCTGGGAACGAAGCGGGTAATCAATGATAAAGGACACTTGTTATAAGGGCCCACTGACACTGAGCTAGCCTGTTGAGGGCCTCAAAACATACTCAAAAATCCTTGTATAGGCCCAATTCACTCTTACACACACCCACGACAAACCACACATACCCAAACCCTCTTAAAATCTCAATAACATTCCAGAACACACTAAGAAAACACAGAACAGGTTAAAATACCTCCAAACTCACTAGAAACACCCAATATTTAATGAAATATCCCCACACACACCCAAAAGACCACTAACCTCCCCCACCACCACTTATAACACTCAGAACACCAACCAATCCTCAAAGTTCTCCCAAACCACACTCAAAACATGCTAATACTCACACACACCTCAATCCACTCCCAAAATACGTAAAATATACCTAAAAGATCTAACATATAATGAAAACAAACGAAATGAACCCCAAAGCATATTTATAACACTCCAAACTGCCTGCAACACTAATTAACAAGCTTAAAATACCCCAAATCTATCCCAAAACCAACAGTATGCATTATAAAGAACTTACCTAAATATTACACCTTGGCTTCTTCTCCTATTCCACCTTTATTTCTCATTTTTTCTTCATCCTTCTCCATTGTTACTCCTTCTTCTTCCTCCTCCTCCTTCCATCCACACGTCTGAGCCTAGAAACACATCAAAACACTAGATATTAGACAAAATATTCAGGAAATGGAGGGTGACTTAAGTATTATGGCTTTGCTGCTGCTCCTCTTCCTCCTCCCTTTCTCCTCTCTTCCTCTTTATCCTCCTTTATTTCAACTTTCTTCCTCTTTCTGCTACAATTATCTAAACATCTGAACCTAGAAACCCACGAAAACACGTAGAAATCACTAGATATTAGGCAAAATATCGACGAACTGTGGATTTGGAAAATTGGCGCCAGCCACTACCTGGGTGGGCTGTGGTCATCCGAGAGAGAACGGGAACGGGGGTGACTCGGCTAAATTACGTAAATCATTTCATTTCAAAAATGACTTTTACAAAAAACGAAGCCACGGCCAAATGCTTGTTATTTTATGACGTGATAAATACTTAAACTAATTTTCAAAATATCAAAATATCTCCAGCTTAACTGGTTTTTAAAAAAGGTCTAAATTAAGTACGTTAAAAGTACAAAAACATTTTAACCCATAAATCTCTTAAAACGTCCTATAAAGTCAAGCCATTTTCACTTGGCGTGTATTTTATCACATTTCAGGGAGTCTGAGCTATCTTTTAGGGCATTCTACAGCGTGTTAGACCGAGAAGCAGAAACGTGAGCAAATAAAATAAAGAAAAATAAGAGCTTTTTACAACAGCACCAAACACCATTTCAAAGTCCACATATTTCACTCAATAGATTGATTTCACACTTAAAAGAGGACAGACACTCTTTTGCTACCATAAAGGCCCACTTATACCTTGAAATGAAAAAGCTCAAAACTCCAGGTGGGAAATTTTGAGCGTTAAAAGCCTTTAACATACGCCATAAAACACCACTAAACGCCACATATTTACCCAGCACAGGCGCGGAACACACTTCAAACACAACGAAACATTTATAGAAACCATAAAAACATACCATGGAAGCGTAATATTAGCGTCAGGAAATATTCGAAAAAAAGTATTTGACCCAACTGGCTGGTGACGGGTGGGTGAGGGCGGGTGTAGGGTGTTGGCTAGGGGACCGTCGGGGGGGAAGCGGCCTGGAGGCAACACCGGCGGCGGGACATCCATATATAGCCTTTATCATCTCACCAAACCAAAATTAAGCCACACAGAGAAATTTTGACTAGACTAAATGAAATGTTAGACTGGTGGCTACCTTGTGACACATGTTTGGCCGAGGGTAAGTGAAGGAAACAAATATGAGAGGGTAATACAGACGCCTTGCTCTTTTTATGCTCCTTATACCATTACTTGAAAATATTTGCGTACTGTTTTCACTCTCATATGTAAAGAAAACCTAACATTAAGTGAATAGCCTTATAAATACCTTTAATAGACGAAGATTAGGCAGTGTGGTGAAGGCTTGAACGGTTTCTCATACTGATTGCCTCTTGGTGCTCCTTGAAAACTGTCGGTAATATAGCAACACTTCACTTTATTTGTGTTGTGTGTGTGTGTGTGTGTGTGTGTGTGTGTGTGTGTGTGTGTGTGTGTGTGTGTCTCTGGGTGTGGTGTGCATGGGTCAGTATAGCCCACCGCCACAACTGTGTTCACCACCACCACCGCTAAGAGACTACTGCCGTAGCAAAAGGTTATCTGTGAAGTCAGGACGCATGTATATATGTTTATGATAACTATCTGTCACTAAATCTCTTATTAATGAGACGCTATGCTTATACAAATACCACATGTCGATTTATTGGTTATTGTGACATCTTCCTCTTCGTTATCGTGTCCAGCTTTTGTTATTTGTCAAAGCAGGAAATATTAAATTGTATCTTGTTGTACAGCGAGTGTTGGCAAATCCCCGCGAGGCAATAAACAAGGTGCTTAAAAGGCAGACTGTACTATTTTTCTCATTCTCCATTTCTACCGCCTGATATACGAGTATTTCTGACAATAAACCAGGGTGACAGGACACTAAGTAGAGGAATATAGACTTTTTTTCTATCTACATACACATCTATATTGTTAATTATTTACGAATTTATTGACTTATCTATCTGCCTGCCTATCCATCTATCTATTTGTAGTTGCAGATAGTCAGTCAACTGTCAGTAAATATCAGTCAGTCAGTGAATCTATTAGTTAGACAGGCAATCTATCCATCAATCCGTCAATCTTTCAGCCACTCAATCAATCAATATTCACGATGCAAAACAAGCAAACACACCAATAGTTACCACCACAATCACCACCACCACCACCAATACACAGCACACTGACATCATCACCACCAACACTTTCTAAAGGTGTGTACACACTTACTGAATTTCCACGCATCGTTTCATCGTTGCGTATCACCTTATAATGCGTTACGGTGCAACAGGGTATTGTACCCATTTTTGCCTATCCGCGTGGTGTATCATCGTTGAGTGATGCAACAGTGTCATTCAGTTTGTTCCTGACCGTAGCCATGAGTGCAAATGTGCAGTTGTCTGTGGCCACGTTTAGTTTTATTCATGAACATCAAATCAATAAAAGGAAAAATGAATGACGGAGTTGGTGGGTGTCTACACTCTATGTATGTGTAATGAAACAATACTGTGTTGACTGACTTGAAATTCCAGCATGTGACGGAACTGTATCAAAACGTGACAAGGATACACACAACTGATTTTGAGTTTGTCTGCAATTGGGGTCAAAATTGCAAAAAATATTCATGCCCGTCCACGACAACACTGAACATGCAACTGGACGATCCCACGCTCCTTGTCCACACACACACACACACACACACACACGAAGGTTGGTGAGTTGTGTATCATTCCTTTGAGATGACGCCAAAATACCGAAAAATGGCGGATCGAACCCGTTGCGTAACTTTGTGTCATATTTTGACACGCAACGGTGAAGCACTATCCTGTCAACACTGCTACGCAACGGTGATCCGATACGTGGAAATGCAACAAGTGTGTACACGCCTTAATTAAAACACAAACAATATTCATACACAGTGTTACACCCGCAACCCCGACCGCCGCCCTCCACCGCTCCTCTGGTCCCGCGGCACGCAGGGTGGCCAGCCAGACAGCCGAGGTGACTCTGGGCGGCGGACTAACCTTCCTTCAAGACGTGTTTGTGTCCGTGGTGGAGGAATGAACTGATGGTGGTAGTGGTGGTAGTGGAGGACAGGATTCAGAGTGAGTGAGTGAGTGAGTGAGTGAATAAGTGAGTGAGAAAGAGGACAGGAAAGAATAGAAGAAAGAGGAAAAATAAGAATATCTTATCAGAGCACAACATTTTCTCTCCCTCTCCCCCACCCCAGGTCTCGTGTCTGGTGATGAAATGGACGTCTGGTCAGTGGTGGTGGTGGTGGTGGTCAGTTGCCAAATGAAAATATTCTACGTCACCAGCTCCACCTTGAAAAGTCGCTCCAGTTTGGTCATTACCACAGACTGATGGAAAGTTTGAAGTTAATTTGGGCAGCATGACGTTATGAGGATAATGAATATAATGATGTAAGAGCTGGAGAACCACTGATGAGAGAAGAGAGGCGAGAACTGAAGTGACAGGAAGCAGCACTTCCTGCTTGCGTCACGTGAGCGTATTGCGCGCTGGTTGGGCACGTGGTAAGAACCCAGTGAGCATGGCGGGAACTTAGTGAGCGTGGCGGGAGCCTGATCACATGCGTGTTATGACCGTAGTTAAACCCGATTGGACACAGTTATATCGTAGCGATATCAAGGGACGTACGCAGTAAAGGCTTGGTAGATACGTAGCAGTGGAGGGATTTCGCAATTCCATCACGTCTCCACTACGTCCTCAAAAATTTTATGAACGTGTTGAGAACCTGCTGCGCGTAGTAAGGACCGCCTCTGGTGTGATGGGGCCTTGACACGGAGAGTTTATCCCTGTCAGTGACGCACACCAAACTTGTCTCGGGAGCCTCGCTCGTCTCCTCTCCACCTCCCCCTCCCCCGCTGTTCCCCACACTCTCATCACTCGCCTTTTAAATCTCATTGATGTTTACTTGATTGATTGATAAGTTTATTGTTATAGCAGTGTATACACCATCGAACTGTTGTCAATTTACGTATGAATGAACCTAACAAATTACCAGCTTATGTATCTATCTATCTACACACAAGCATGTAGATATCTCCACCAGCACCGCCAACACCCACACCTGCCCACCTTCGCCATCATGAACGGCAGTGTGTCAGTTTACACAATACTACTAGTATTTCCATGCCACTATATTGTAGCATCATATCACCTCAGACGCTGGTCAACAAGACGAGACACAGCAAGGAGACCAAACCAGACCAGACCAGACGAGAGAGAGAGAGAGAGAGAGAGAGAGAGAGAGAGAGAGAGAGAGAGAGGAGAATCACGATACACACAAACACACACACACACACACACACACACACACACACACACACACACACACAAAGCTATGGGCGGCGTCAACAGCTCCACACCCACTGCCGCCCATATTTGTCCCGCCCATGCATGCTCACGCCCAAGCTTCCCCAGTCAGCCCATACGCCTCCGCAGCCGCCCTCACTATATAATGAAGTGACTCAAGACACACAGATCCACGTGTTCCGGAGAAAACTGACGTCTGGCAGGCGAGAGAGAGAGAGAGAGAGAGAGAGAGAGAGAGAGAGAGAGAGAGAGAGAGAGAGAGAGAGAGAGAGAGAGGGTGTTTACTAGAAGTGTCAGGAGGCGGCGTGTAACTCTTACAAAGAGTGTCTCCATCTTGTGGTGGTGATTGATGCACTACATAAAGCAGAGTTCAGTGTAATTATCTTCCAGCAGTCCACCTCGCCATGCCCTCTTGTGTTTCTTGTTAAAGCAGGCACCACCCTCCCCACGCATTATAACTACCATACGCCTAATTAACTACCTTACCGCTAACTGTCCACATGTGACTCCTTCAATGCACGACACACCTTCCTAGTACAGCCTGTCCACCCCGTCACTGTCCCATCACCGTCCCATCACTAATGACACTGTGGCACCATTAATTAACTACCCTTCACTATCCACTCACTCCCACACGTCACGTCACCCCTTCAGTGCATTATTATACAGCTTTCTATTAAAATATCCGCCCCATTACCGTCCCATCACTGTCTCATCATGTTTGTTACCTCCACTCTATTAATAGACTCACCCTCTCACTGAGCAGGTGGAGCTGGTGGACTAGGTGGGGCAAGTGGGGCGGTCACCGTGTTCCCAGGTCTCGTGTCTGGTGAGGAAGAGGACGTCTGGTCACTGGCGGCGGTGGTGGTGGTGGACGTGGTTGGGAGTTGCCAAATGGAAATATTCTACGTCACCAGATCCACCTTGAAAAGCCGCAAAAAGATCGCCAAATCATTGTTGTACATGCTACAAATGTTCCTAGACGAAGTAATTGGCTTGATTAACACACAGGCTAATCAGTATAGGGCCCCGTTGACCGTTTATCCCTCCGAGTGACGCAGAGCAAACCTGTCTCGGGAGTCTCGATCGCCACCCTCTAATCACTCGCCTTTTAAATCCGATTGATGTTTAATTGATTGATTGATAAGTTTATTGTTGTAGCAGTGTATACACCATCGAAATGTTGTTCATTTCCCTATGAATGAACCTATCAAATTACCAAGTTATCTATCTATCTATCTACACACAAGCATGTAAATATCTTCTCCAGCACCGCCAACACCCACACCTGCCCACCTTCGCCATCATGAACGGGAGTGTGTCAGTTTACACATTACTACTAGTATTTCCATGCAACTATATTGTGGCATCATATCACCTCAGACGCTGTGGCGCCATGCAACAAATTGTTGACTAATTTCGCTTCACTTGCAAACCAGATATTGTTTTGCATCTCTTTCAACTGATAGGAAAACAAGTCGATACATTATGCATTTTATTATATCAAGAGATATTGTGTTGCCATTAGAAATATATAGGAGTATCATTCACAAGATATCGTCATATCAGTAGGTATGAAAAATAAATACAAGTAACAAAAACTGCACCACGTTACAAGACACTGGCCAGACACTTAAATTAAGTATTGCATTGAAAGACTCACAAAACATCATCTTGGGAAACACGTAACAATACCTTTGTGCTTCACAACAGGAATGATGAGTGATGAGCAGAGGAATCGTGACCCAAGAGGTTACCTTCCTCTCTTAGTCTACACTCTCCTTCCTTAAATACTATATACATATGTACACCGTACACTCCTATTACAATGCTATGCATAACTTCTAAATATTACCGTTTTCTGCTGGTGTAGATAAAACCATACCCGCTACATATCTACAACTGTCTACAAATTCTACAAATTTATCAACCCAATCTACAAATGGTCAATGAAATACACTACACCAGTGATGAAGATCTGTGGCCAACCTTCAGAACTTCATTGGTACGTCTCCAAGAATCACCCTTTTCTTCTCCCTCTTCCTTTTTTCCTCCTCTTGTTCCTTTGGCAACACCGGCAGTAGTAGCAGTCTGGTGTCTGTTGTTTGTCATGCACGCTCACTCCAAAAACTTGCCTCACTTCTTTCTCGTTAGTAGTACTGAATCCTGGAACAAGAGATGGAACAATATTGAAATGGCGTCCTCCTCAATGCCTG
>NC_059265.1:3030583-3038078 GCF_017591435.1 Portunus trituberculatus
CGTAACGACACCACTTGCTCTCGTGCCCACAATCTTGAATCTTCAGAATTTTCTACCATCTGGCTAAGACTTCAATGTCACTCTCTAACTAAATTCATCTGTGCTGTATACCTCTCACCTAATTCCTCTGACTATGTAAAATTCTTTGACTATTTGACTTCCAAGGTGGAGCACATCTTATCTCACTTTCCTTTGCTGAGATCTCCATTTTAGGGATTTCAATGTTCACCACCAGCTTTGGCTTTCATCTTCTTTCACTGACCAACCTGGTGAACAAACCTTCAACTTTGCTATCCTTCATGACCTAGAGCAGCTAGTGAAGTTCCCTACCCGTATTCCTGACCGCCTTGGAGACACGCCCAACATTCTTGATCTTTTCCTAACCTCCAACCCTTCTGCTTACTCTGTTAAACTTTCCTCTCCGTTGGGCTCCTCCGACCACAATCTAATTTCCGTTACCAGTTCTATCACTCCAGTGCAGCCTCAGGACCCGCCTAAGCGGAGGTACTAAAAACTCTTTCATCAATAGAAAATGTCAAAGTCTTTCCAATTCTAACTCCTCTCGAGATTTCTGGCATCTAGCCAATAATATCTCTAACAACTTTACTTCTTCGTCTTTCCCTCCTTTACTTCATCCAGATGGCTCTACAGCTGTCTCTTCTTTTCTAAAGCTGAACTCTTCGCTCAAACCTTTGCTACCAACTCAACTTTGGATGATTCTGGGCATATTCCTCCTACTCCTCCACCCTCTGACTACTTCATCCCTAAAATTAAAATTCTTTATAAAGACGTTTTCCTGGCCCACGGTCCGGATGGAGTCCCTCCTGTTGTTCTCAAAAACTGTGCTTCCGAACTCGCTCACTGCCTGGTCAAACTCTTTCATCTGTGTCTCTCTACTTCTATTTATCCTTCTTGCTGGAAGTTTGCTCACATTCAACCTGTCCCTAAAAAGGTGACCACTCCAATCCTTCTAACTACCGCCCTATAGCTTTGATTTCCTGCCTTTCTAAAGCCTTTGAGTCTATCCTTAATAGGAAGATAATGAGGCATCTATCAGCTCACAACCTTCTCTCTGATTGCCAGTATGGTTTCCGTAAAGGCAGATCTACTGGTGATCTTCTTACTTTCCTAACTGAATCTTGGTCATCCTCTTTTAGGGACTTCGGTGAAACCTTTGCTGTCGGCCTTGACATATCGAAAGCCTTCGATAGAGTCTGGCACAAATCTTTAATTTCTAAACTACCCTCCTACGGATTCTATCCTTCTCTCTGTACCTTCATCTCCAGTTTCCTTTCCGATCGTTCTATTGCTGCTGTAGTAGACGGTCACTGTTCTTCCCTAAAACTATCAACAGTGGTGTTCCACAGGGTTCTGTCCTATCACCCACTCTCTTTCTATTATTCATCAATGATCTCCTAAATCTGACTCAATGCCCTATCCACTCCTATGCTGATGATACCACCTGCATTATTCAACAGCGTTCAACAGACGCCCAACCCAACAACAATTAAATGACTCAAGGCGAGATGCTATAGGACGCCTAACTTCTGATCTTTCACTTGTTTCTGATTGGGGCAGAAAACCTGGTTTTGTTCAATGCCTCAAAAACTCAATTTCTACAACTATCTACTCGACATAACCTTCCAGACAACTATCCTCTCTTCTTCAATAACACTCAACTTCCCTCTCCTCTACATTAAACACACTCGGTCTATCCTTCACTAAAAATCTAAACTGGAAATTTCACATCTCTACTCTTGCTAAATCAGCTTCCAAGAAGTTAGGTGTCCTATGGCGTCTTCGTCCATTTTCTCTCCCTCCCAGCTGCTTGCTCTGTACAAGGGCCTTATCCGCCCGTGTATGGAGTATGGCTCTCATGTCTGGGGGATCCACACAGCTTTACTAAACAAGGTGGAATCTAAAGCTTTTCGTCTTATCAACTCTTCTCCTCTAACTGACTGTCTTGATTCTTTAAGTCACCGCCGCAATGTTGCATCTTTATCTGTCTTCTACCGCTGTTTTCATGCTGTCTGCTCTTCTGAACTTGCTAACTGCATGCCTTCCCCCTCCTGCGGCCTCGCTGCACAAGACTCTCTACTTCTTCTCATCCCTATTCTGTCCATCTTCCTAATGCAAGAGTTAACCAGTATCTTCACTCCTTCATTCCCTACACTGGTAAACTCTGGAACTCTCTACCTGTGTCTGTATTTCCACCTGCCTATGACTTAAACTCTTTCAAAGAGGAGTGTCAAGACACCTCTTACGTTAACTGGACCCTCCTTTTAGATTTTTTGTTTTCTCTTTCTACTTTCCTCTTAACAGGGCCTGGCAACCAGCGGGATTTTTTTTTCCAACACTTTGTTTGCCCTTGGCCAGTGCCCTTGTAATGTAAAAAAAAAAAAAAAAAGAACACACTAAGAAAACACAGAACAGGTTAAAATACCTCCAAACTCACTAGAAACACCCAATATTTAATTAAATATCCCCCACACACCCAAAAGACCACTAAACGCCCCCCACCACTTATAACACTCATAATAATACCAAATCCCACTCAGAACACCAACCAATCCCTCAAAGTTCTCCCAAACCACACTCAAAACATACTAATACACTTACCTAAATATTACACCTTGGCTTCTTCTACTATTCCACCTTTATTTCTCATTTTTCTTCATTCTTCTCCATTATTACTCCTTCTTCTTCCTCCTCCTCCTTCCATCCACACGTCTGAGCCTAGAAACACATCAAAACACTAGATATTAGGCAAAATATTCAAAAGGATGACTTAAGTATGCTTTTGCGCTCCTCTTCCTCCTTTCTCTCACTCTTTCTCTTTGTCCTCCTTATTTCAACTTTCTTCCTTTCTGCCACTCTGGAACATCTGAACCTAGAAACCCACGAAAACACGTAGAAATCACTAGATATTAGGCAAAATATCGACGAACTGTGGATTTGGAAAATTGGCGCCAGCCACTACCTGGGTGGGCTGTGGTCATCCGAGAGAGAACGGAACAGCTGACTCGGCTAAATTACGTAAATCATTTCATTTCAAAAATGACTTTTACAAAAAACGAGGCCACGGCCAAATGCTTGTTATTTTATGACGTGATAAATACTTAAACTAATTTTCAAAATATCAAAATATCTCCAGCTTAACTGGTTTTTAAAAAAGGTCTAAATTAAGTACGTTAAAAGTACAAAAACATTTTAACCCATAAATCTCTTAAAACGTCCTGTAAAGTCAAGCCATTTTCACTTGGCGTGTATTTTATCACATTTCAGGGAGTCTGAGCTTTTTAGGGCATTCTACAGCGTGTTAGACCGAGAAGCAGAAACGTGAGCAAATAAAATAAAGAAAAATAAGAGCTTTTTACAACAGCACCAAACACCATTTCAAAGTCCACATATTTCACTCAATAGATTGATTTCACACTTAAAGAGGACAGGCACTCTGTTGCTACCATAAAGGCCCACTTATACTTTGAAACAAAAAAGCTCAAAACTCCAAGTGGGAAATTTTGAGCGTTAAAAAAACTTTAACATACGCCATAAAACACCACTAAACGCCACATATTTACCCACACGCGGAACACTACTTCAAACACGACGAAACATTTATAGAAACCATAAAAACATACCATGGAAGCGTAATATTAGCGTCAGGAAATATTGGAAAAAAAGTATTTGACCCAACTGGCTGGTGACGGGTGGGTGAGGGCGGTGTAGGGTGTTGGCTAGGGACCGTCGGGGAAGCGGCCTGGAGGCAACACCGGCGGCGGGACATCCATATATAGCCTTTATCATCTCACCAAACCAAAATTAAGCCACACAGAGAAATTTTGACTAGACTAAATGAAATGTTAGACTGGTGGCTACCTTGTGACACATGTTTGGCCGAGGTAAGGAAACACCAGATAACTTGCCTCTTACTTTTCTCTGTGGCCTCATGTGAAGACTGGCCATCCTGATAGACAGATTCGCTTGACCTGTCATCACTGCTGATTCCTGTCTCCACTGTCTGTCACGCACTTGTGGTGTGGTGGTGTTGTGTATGTGGGTGTGTGTGTGTCTGGTGTGTGTGCATGGTCACCTCTTCCACCACCACTGCCTCTCGAGTTATGTAAGTCAGGACGCATGTATATATGTTTATGATAACTATCTGTCACTAAATTCTTATTAATGATTATTTGTGCTTATACAATACAACGTCCATTCAATGGTTAGACTGAACTGTACGTTAACTTGTGCCCATTTTCGTTATGTCAAAGCAGGAAATATTACATTGGATATGTTTGTAACTTGTAGATAGTTAGAGACCCACGAGGCAAACAGGTACTGCTCAAGGCGCACTGCCTGTCTTTCTCATTGACCATTTCTGACACGCAAAATATGAACTTTCATCTATACATATATATTTCATTGTTCTTCCTTGCCCTCAGTCTGGTTTTTATCCACTGCCTTTCACTTACCTTCGCTATCACCCTCCATCCTTATCTTCTCTATGGTCAGATCGCTCCATCTATCTCTATTTCCACACAGTTGAGCCTCACCACTGCCAACCACCGTGCCATCTGCACATCTGCCTTCATGACTTTTCTGCAGCCTTTCACATTTAGTCAGGACAGCAATTTGGTCATTCAGCCAGATAGTCAGTCATTTAGTCTAGTTTTTTCATTCATTTAATCAGTCAGTCAGTCAGTCAGAAAGTCAGTCCAAATGTCGTCAGTCAGTGAATCTGATTAGTTAGACAGGCAATCTATCCATCAATCCGTCAATCTTTCAGCCACTCAATCAATCAATATTCACGATGCAAAACAAGCAAACACACCATCACCAACAATCACCACCACCACCACCAATACACAGCACACTGACATCATCACCACCAACACTTTCTAAAGGTGTGTACACACTTACTGAATTTCCACGCATCGTTTCATCGTTGCGTATCACCTTATAATGCGTTACCGTGCAACAGGGTATTGTACCCATTTTTGCCTATCCGCGTGGTGTATCATCGTTGAGTGATGCAACAGTGTCATTCAGTTTGTTCCTGACCGTAGATATGAGTGCAAATCTGCAGTTGTCTCTGGTAACGTTTAGTTTTATTCATGAACATCAAATCAATAAAAGGAAAAATGAATGACGGAGTTGGTGGGTGTCTACACTATGTATGTGTAATGAAACAATTTTGTGTTGACTGACTTGAAATTCCAGCATGTGACGGAACTGTATCAAAACGTGACAAGGATACACACAACTGATTTTGTGTTTAGTCATACTCCTCCACGACACTGGACATACTGACGGTCCTCACACTCACACACACACATGGTGATTGATCATTCGCATAAGATATCAGGCCTTGACATGTGTGTGACCTTGTCAACGTGTTGTGAACTATGTGCGCCAGCACTCCTCTTTTTGGTTTCTCCTTTCTCATTTATATCGACATCAGCACGCTCTGGTCTGTATGGCGTCTTCAGACTGTTTCAGGCAAATGTGTTTTTGTGGGTGACTGGTGGGTGGTGAATCGTGACGTGAGATGGTGTTCGCCACAAATCATGTTCGTTGGTGGAAAGACTAGTGTATGACATCAGTCGTTCACCTGTCTCAAGTCACTGAAAGTTGACTTACACTGGTCCCGCGGCACTGGGGTGGCCGGCCAGACAGCCAAGGTGACTCTGGGCGGCGGACTAACATTCCTTCAAGACGTGTTTGTGTCCGTGGTGGAGGAATGAACTGATGGTGGTAGTGGTGGTAGTGGAGGACAGGATTCAGAGTGAGTGAGTGAGTGAGTGAGTGAATAAGTGAGTGAGAAAGAGGACAGGAAAGAATAGAAGAAAGAGGAAAAATAAGAATATCTTATCAGAGCACAACATTTTCTCTCTCTCCCCACTCCAGGTCTCGTGTCTGGTGATGAAATGGACGTCTGGTCAGTGGTGGTGGTGGTGGTCAGTTGCCAAATGAAAATATTCTACGTCACCAGCTCCACCTTGAAAAGTCGCTCTAGTTTGGTCATTACCACAGACTGATGGAAAGTTTGAAGTTAATTTGGGCAGCATGACGTTATGAGGATAATGAATATAATGATGTAAGAGCTGGAGAACCACTGATGAGAGAAGAGAGGCGAGAACTGAAGTGACAGGAAGCAGCACTTCCTGCTTGCGTCATGTGAGCGTATTGCGCGCTGGTTGGGCACCTGGTAAGAACCCAGTGAGCATGGCGGGAACTTAGTGAGCGTGGCGGGAGCCTGATCACTTGCGTGTTATGACCGTAGTTAAACCCGATTGGACACAGTGATATCGTAGCGATATCAAGGGACGTACGCAGTAAAGGCTTGGTAGATACGTAGCAGTGGAGGATTTCGCAATTCCATCACGTCTCCACTACGTCCTCAAAAATTTTATGAACGTGTTGAGAACCTGCTGCGCGTAGTAAGGACCGCCTCTGGTGTGATGGGGCCTTGACACGGAGAGTTTATCCCTGTCAGTGACGCACACCAAACTTGTCTCAGGGGCCTCGCTCGTCTCTCTCCACCTCCCCTCCCCTCTGTTCCCCACTCTCATCACTCGCCTTTTTAAATCTCATTGATGTTTACTTGATTGATTGATAAGTTTATTGTTATAGCAGTGTATACACCATCGAACTGTTGTCAATTTATGTATGAATGAACCTAACAAATTACCAGCTTATGTATCTATCTATCTACACACAAGCATGTAGATATCTCCACCAGCACCGCCAACACCCACACCTGCCCACCTTCGCCATCATGAACGGCAGTGTGTCAGTTTACACAATACTACTAGTATTTCCATGCCACTATATTGCAGCATCATATCACCTCAGACGCTGGTCAACAAGACTAGAGACACCTTGGAGACCAGACCAGACACACACGACTGAGAGAGAGAGAGAGAGAGAGAGAGAGAGAGAGAGAGAGAGAGAGAGAGAGAGAGGAGAGAGAGGAGGAGAGAGGAGATTGATACGACACAAACACTACACACACACACTACTTACTACACACTCTACACTGACATGCACACACAGCTATGGGCGGAGTCTACATCACAACACCCACTCCCGCCCAGTATTTGTCCCGCCCATGCATGCTCACGCTCAAGCTTCCACTGTCAGCCCATACGCCTCCGCAGCCGCCCTCACTATATAATGAAGTGACTCAAGACACAGATCCACGTGTTCCTGAGAAAACTGACGTCTGGCAGAGAGAGAGAGAGAGAGAGAGAGAGAGAGAGAGAGAGAGAGAGAGAGAGAGAGAGCAATAGAAGACTGAAAACCCTGAAAATTGACATTCTTAATGAGACTTTTTCTGGGTGGGGTGAACACCTTCTACTTCATCACCGCTACGGCTGCACCACAGTGAGAGAGAGAGAGAGAGAGAGAGAGAGAGAGAGAGAGAGAGAGAGAGAGAGAGAGAGAGTCAACATGTACTTACAATGGTGACGCGGCCCTGACACACACATAGGCC
>NC_059265.1:3038578-3068863 GCF_017591435.1 Portunus trituberculatus
GGAATTAAACATGTTTTCATTTGAGAGGAGATGTATAAGAGGGATATGATAGAGTTATTTCAAATGTTCTCAGATACAAACTACATAGATGTGAGATCTTTCTTTACCTTAGAGGAGGGAAGTAGGACTACAAATCATGGCAGGAAGATTAGAAAGCAAGGCTGCAGGTTAGATAGAAGAAAATATTTCTTTAGTCATAGGGTGGTACACTTCTGGAATGCATTGCCAGAGACGGTTGTAAATAGCACTACTTTGACAATGTTTAAAAACAGATTAGATAAGCACTTCAATTTATTAGATTTATAATTATGTATAGCACTGCATGATAGTTTTTATAAGAAATTTACTATAGTTAAATAAGACATGATCCCCATGTATGGGGATCACAGATTGTAGAGGAATTCGCTGCAGGACTTAGCCCTGTTAATGGGCCAAATATTTAGAATTAGTATATAATGTATTGTGTACTTGTAAGTGTATCTTTAAGTACTGATGACGAGGTCGCTGTGCGACTGATACAGGATGACCTAGATGGGCCCTGGTGGCCCTTTGTTATCCTATATGTAAACCAAACATACATTTGGTATTGGAATATAATACATGTTATTTTAAGACCTTTACCATTTATTAGATTTCTTTTATTTGAATGTGATTTTCATTTATAAGAAGTTTGTAGGACAGAGTGGCGCGGGTATGTGCAGATAATCTATTCATTTGTTAATTTGTTTGTCCATTACAGGAATGGGCGATCCAAGGCCAGGGGGGAGGAGTAGGTGGGAGCCTGGCAGTCATAACATAACATAACATAAATAATAGGATAACAAAGGGCCACCAGGGCCCATCTAGGTTATCCTGTATCAGTCGCACAGCGACCTCGTCATCAGTACTTAAAGATACACTTACAAGTACACAATACATTATATACTAATTCTAAATATTTGGCCCATTAACAGGGCTAAGTCCTGCAGCGAATTCCTCTACAATCTGTGATCCCCATACATGGGGATCATGTCTTGTTTAACTATAGTAAATTTCTTATAAAACTATCATGCAGTGCTATACATAATTATAAATCTAATAAATTTAAGTGCTTATCTAATCTGTTTTTAAACATTGTCAAACTAGTGCTATTTACAACCGTCTCTGGCAATGCATTCCAGAAGTCTACCACCCTATGACTAAAGAAATATTTTCTTATATCTAACCTGCAGCCTTGCTTTCTAATCTTCCTGCCATGATTTCTAGTCCTATTTCCTCCTCTAAGGTAAAGAAAGATCTCACATCTATGTAGTTTGTATCTGAGAACATTTGAAATAACTCTATCATATCCACACTTATACATCTCTCTCAAATGAAAACATGTTTAATTCCTTTAATCTATCTCTATACTCCAGGCGCTTTAATGCTGGTATCATCCTAGTTGCTCTTCTCTGAACTGCTTCTAACATGTTGATATCCTGCCTATAGTGGGGTGACCAGGCCTGTATGCAATACTCTAAATGGGGCCTAACATAGGAATTATATAAGCTTACGACCACTTCCTTACTTTTATAACAACATTTCTATTTATAAAACCCAGAGAGATTTGCCCTATTTCTTGCTTCTAAACATTGCTTTGAAAATTTCATAGTCCTGATCACTACTCCTAAATCCTTGTTCCTCTACTGCCTCTAGAAACATCCCTCCATCTCATAGTTAAAGTTTGTGTTGTCTTTACCTAAATGCATAACCTGACACTTTTAGAATTAAACTCCATCTGACCTGTCTGCCCATGCTATCAGTGTCCAGGTCTCGTTGTATTCTGTAATTGTCCTTTTCACCCTGTACTGCACATGTATCTTAGTATCATCTGCAAACTTTGATACTTTGCTACTAATTCCTATATCTAAATCGTTAATGTACACCAAGAAAAAAAGGTCCTAGCATTGATCCTTGGGGTACCCCACTAACCACTTCCTTCCACTCAGACATTGCCCCATTTAATACTACTCTCTGTTTCTATCAGAAAGCCATTCACTAATCCAATCAACTAACCTACCCCTATCCCATGTAGTCTCAATTTGTACACTAGCCTCCTATGTGGTACCTTATCAAACGCCTTGCTAAAATCTAGATATATAACATCTATGCTATTTCCATCATCTAACTCCTTGGTAATATATTCTAAGATATCGAGCAAATTTGTAAGACAACCTCCTGATCTAAAATGTTGGGTATCTCTAATTAATCTATTTCATTTAAATGCTCCCAAATACTACCCTTAATGATTTTCTCTAATCTTACATACTATACTAGTTAAACTGATCGGTCTATAATTATTCGCATCATCCTTCCTACCTTTTTAAATATTGGAGTAACATTAGCTAACTTCCAGTCCTGTGGTATCTCAGCAAATAAGTGATCTTTCAAAGATTAACTTAAGTGCTTCAGAAATACTGTCTACACCCTCCCTAAGTACTCTGGCATGTAGCTCATCAGGACCACTAGCTTTCCTATCGTCTAGTTCAAGAATAAATTTCCTAATAATTCCCGGTTTTATATCAATATTTTCTAAAGCTCTTAAACTACTCGTCGCACTGTTTGTAACAGGATTTCCTATTCTTTCCTAGTAAATACTGAAGAAAATTGTTCATTCAATAATTCTACTATGTCTTCATTTTGATCCACTACTACACCATCTTTTCTGAGTGGTCCAATCCTATCCTTATTTCTTTTATCACTGACCTTGTAATAACTATATAATTTTTTGGATCTTTACTCCCAGCTCTAGCTAGTTTTATCTCTGCCTACCTTTTACTTTTTTATAACCTTACTCAAATCATCTCTGACCTGTCTGTACTTAATCAAATCTACATCTTCCCACTTTTCTGCAACTCTCTGTATGCCCTCTTCTTCTCTGATCTGGCTACCTATCTCATGAGTCCACCATAATGGCTTCCTGTTTCTCTGCCTTATATCTTTGTAAGGATACACTGCATCACTATACCCTTTACTACAACCTTAAAAATATTCCACATCTCCTGTGCAGTTTTATTTCCAAAACTATCTTCCCAGTTTACTCTCCTAATAACTGACGTAACCTACCATAATTGCCTTTCTGATAGTTTGGGACTCTAGTCTTATTCACTATATTATCCCTACTGGAATTAATGATAAATCTAATTATATGATGGTCACTGTTTGCTAAAGTCTCTCCTACCTCAACTTCCTTTAAACAATGCTCAATATTTGTTAGTACTATGTCTAAAACCTTCCTCCCTAGTAGGTTTATCTACCATCTGCACTAAATAGTTATCCTGAAAACTTTCCATAAACTTATTTTCACTAGCATCTCCTACCATCCTCTCCCAGTTTACTGACTTAAGATTAAAATCCCCTAAGATAATTGTCTGACTAGTACACCCCCTATTTATCTCATCTACCATAAGGTTGTCTATATCTGCTGACTGGTTAGGTGGTCTATAAAAAGCTCCTACTCTAATAACCTTACTTTTGTTTACTCTAACATCCAGCAATAAGGACTCTACTCTGTGATCTACCTTAATACCATTAACCTGACTGGAAATGAAGGATTTTTTTTTTACATAAATAACTACTCCTCCGCCTATCCTACCAATTCTTTGGTGTAAATACATAATGTATCCATCTACTTCATATTCTTTCCTATTTTCCTAAACTTTTCCTCATTTACCCAACTTACCTAAATATTACACCTTGGCTTCTTCTACTATTCCACCTTTATTTCTCATTTTTCTTCATTCTTCTCCATTATTACTCCTTCTTCTTCCTCCTCCTCCTTCCATCCACACGTCTGAGCCTAGAAACACATCAAAACACTAGATATTAGACAAAATATTTAGGAAAAGGAGGGTGACTTAAGTATTATGGCTTTGCTGCTGCTCCTCTTCCTCCTCCATTTCTCCTCTCTTCCTCTTTATCCTCCTTTATTTCAACTTTCTTCCTCTTTCTGCTACAATTATCTAAACATCTGAACCTAGAAACCCACGAAAACACGTAGAAATCACTAGATATTAGGCAAAATATCGACGAACTGTGGATTTGGAAAATTGGCGCCAGCCACTACCTGGGTGGGCTGTGGTCATCCGAGAGAGAACGGGAACGGGGCTGACTCGGCTAAATTACGTAAATCATTTCATTTCAAAATGACTTTTACAAAAACGAGGCCACGGCCAAATGCTTGTTATTTTATGACGTGATAAATACTTAAACTAATTTTCAAAATATCAAAATATCTCCAGCTTAACTGGTTTTTAAAAAAGGTCTAAATTAAGTACGTTAAAAGTACAAAACATTTTAACCCATAAATCTCTTAAAACGTCCTATAAAGTCAAGCCATTTTCACTTGGCGTGTATTTTATCACATTTCAGGGAGTCTGAGCTAGCTTTCAGGGCATTCTACAGCGTGTTAGACCGAGAAGCAGAAACGTGAGCAAATAAAATAAAGAAAAATAAGAGCTTTTTACAACAGCACCAAACACCATTTCAAAGTCCACATATTTCACTCAATAGATTGATTTCACACTTAAAAGAGGACAGGCACTCTTTTGCTACCATAAAGGCCCACTTATACCTTGAAATGAAAAGCTCAAAACTCCAAGTGGGAAATTTTGAGCGTTAAAAGCCTTTAACATACGCCATAAAACACCACTAAACGCCACATATTTACCCAGCACAGGCGCGGAACACACTTCAAACACAACGAAACATTTATAGAAACCATAAAAACATACCATGGAAGCGTAATATTAGCGTCAGGAAATATTGGAAAAAAAGTATTTGACCCAACAGGCTGGTGACGGGTGGGTGAGGGCGGGTGTAGGGTGTTGGCTAGGGGACCGTCGGGGGGGAAGCGGCCTGGAGGCAACACCGGCGGCGGGACATCCATATATAGCCTTTATCATCTCACCAAACCAAAATTAAGCCACACAGAGAAATTTTGACTAGACTAAATGAAATGTTAGACTGGTGGCTACCTTGTGACACATGTTTGGCCGAGGGTAAGTGAAGGAAACAAATATGAGAGGGTAATACAGACGCCTTGCTCTTTTATGCTCCTTATACCATTACTTGAAAATATTTGCGTACTGTTTTCACTCTCATATGTAAAGAAAACCTAACATTAAGTGAATAGCCTTATAAATACCTTTAATAGACGAAGATTAGGCAGTGTGGTGAAGGCTTGCACGGTTTCTCATACTGATTGCCTCTTGGTGCTCCTTGAAAACTGTCGGTAATATAGCAACACTTCACTTTATTTTGTGTGTGTGTGTGTGTTGTGTGTGTGTGTGTGTGTGTGTGTGTGTGTGTGTGTGTGTGTGTGTGTGTGTGTGTGTGTGTGTGTGTGTCTCTGGGTGTGGATGTGCATGGGTCAGTATAGCCCACCGCCACAACTGTGTTCACCACCACCACCGCTAAGAGACTACTGCCGTAGCAAAAGGTTATCTGTGAAGTCAGGACGCATGTATATATGTTTATGATAACTATCTGTCACTAAATCTCTTATTAATGAGACGCTATGCTTATACAAATACCACATGTCGATTTATTGGTTATTGTGACATCTTCCTCTTCGTTATCGTGTCCAGCTTTTGTTATTTGTCAAAGCAGGAAATATTAAATTGTATCTTGTTGTACAGCGAGTGTTGGCAAATCCGCGAGGCAATAAACAAGGTGCTTAAAAGGCAGACTGTACTATTTTTCTCATTCTCCATTTCTACCGCCTGATATACGAGTATTTCTGACAATAAACCAGGGTGACAGGATACTAAGTAGAGCAATATAGACTTTTTTTCTATCTACATACACATCTATATTATTATTTATATACGAATTCATTGACTCATCTATCTGCCTGCCTATCCATCTATCTGTTTGTTTGCCCAACTGTCTATTTACATATCTATCAACCCATCAAATTACCCGCTTATCCATCTATCTTCACACAAGCATATAAATACCACACAACCACCACCACCACCACAACCACTGCCAGTTCAGGCGCTTATCCGATTCCCTTTGCCACCGCATCTGCCCATTCAGTCAGTTAGCCAAATAGTCAGTCAGCCAGATAGTCAGTCATTTAGTTAGTATTTTATTCATTTAATCAGTCAGTCAGTCAGTCAGTCAGAAAGTCAGTCCAAATGTCAGTCAGTCAGTGAATCTATTAGTTAGACAGGCAATCTATCCATCAATCCGTCAATCTTTCAGCCACTCAATCAATCAATATTCACGATGCAAAACAAGCAAACACACCATCACCAACAATCACCACCACCACCACCACCAATACACAGCACACTGACATCATCACCACCAACACTTTCTAAAGGTGTGTACACACTTACTGAATTTCCACGCATCGTTTCATCGTTGCGTATCACCTTATAATGCGTTACCGTGCAACAGGGTATTGTACCCATTTTTGCCTATCCGCGTGGTGTATCATCGTTGAGTGATGCAACAGTGTCATTCAGTTTGTTCCTGACCGTAGATATGAGTGCAAATGTGCAGTTGTCTGTGGCCACGTTTAGTTTTATTCATGAACATCAAATCAATAAAAGGAAAAATGAATGACGGAGTTGGTGGGTGTCTACACTATGTATGTGTAATGAAACAATACTGTGTTGACTGACTTGAAATTCCAGCATGTGACGGAACTGTATCAAAACGTGACAAGGATACACACAACTGATTTTGAGTTTGTCTGCAATTGGGGTCAAAATTGCAAAAAATATTCATGCCCGTCCACGACAACACTGAACATGCAACTGGACGATCCCACGCTCCTTGTCACACACACACACACACACACACACACACACACACACACACACACACGAAGGTTGGTGAGTTGTGTATCATTCCTTTGAGATGACGCCAAAATACCGAAAAATGGCGGATGGAACCCGTTGCGTAACTTTGTGTCATATTTTGACACGCAACGGTGAAGCACTATCCTGTCAACACTGCTACGCAACGGTGATCCGATACGTGGAAATGCAACAAGTGTGTACACGCCTTAATTAAAACACAAACAATATTCATACACAGTGTTACACCCGCAACCCCGACCGCCGCCCCTCCACCGCTCCTCTGGTCCCGCGGCACGCAGGGTGGCCGGCCAGACAGCCAAGGTGACTCTGGGCGGCGGACTAACATTCCTTCAAGACGTGTTTGTGTCCGTGGTGGAGGAATGAACTGATGGTGGTAGTGGTGGTAGTGGAGGACAGGATTCAGAGTGAGTGAGTGAGTGAGTGAATAAGTGAGTGAGAAAGAGGACAGGAAAGAATAGAAGAAAGAGGAAAAATAAGAATATCTTATCAGAGCACAACATTTTCTCTCTCTCTCCCCCCACTCCAGGTCTCGTGTCTGGTGATGAAATGGACGTCTGGTCAGTGGTGGTGGTGGTGGTCAGTTGCCAAATGAAAATATTCTACGTCACCAGCTCCACCTTGAAAAGTCGCTCCAGTTTGGTCATTACCACAGACTGATGGAAAGTTTGAAGTTAATTTGGGCAGCATGACGTTATGAGGATAATGAATATAATGATGTAAGAGCTGGAGAACCACTGATGAGAGAAGAGAGGCGAGAACTGAAGTGACAGGAAGCAGCACTTCCTGCTTGCGTCACGTGAGCGTATTGCGCGCTGGTTGGGCACGTGGTAAGAACCCAGTGAGCATGGCGGGAACTTAGTGAGCGTGGCGGGAGCCTGATCACATGCGTGTTATGACCGTAGTTAAACCCGATTGGACACAATGATATCGTAGCGATATCAAGGGACGTACGCAGTAAAGGCTTGGTAGATACGTAGCAGTGGAGGGATTTCGCAATTCCATCACGTCTCCACTACGTCCTCAAAAATTTTATGAACGTGTTGAGAACCTGCTGCGCGTAGTAAGGACCGCCTCTGGTGTGATGGGGCCTTGACACGGAGAGTTTATCCCTGTCAGTGACGCACACCAAACTTGTCTCAGGGGCCTCGCTCGTCTCCTCTCCACCTCCCCCTCCCCCGCTGTTCCCCACACTCTCATCACTCGCCTTTTAAATCTCATTGATGTTTACTTGATTGATTGATAAGTTTATTGTTATAGCAGTGTATACACCATCGAACTGTTGTCAATTTACGTATGAATGAACCTAACAAATTACCAGCTTATGTATCTATCTATCTACACACAAGCATGTAGATATCTCCACCAGCACCGCCAACACCCACACCTGCCCACCTTCGCCATCATGAACGGCAGTGTGTCAGTTTACACAATACTACTAGTATTTCCATGCCACTATATTGTAGCATCATATCACCTCAGACGCTGGTCAACAAGACGAGACACAGCAAGGAGACCAGACCAGACCAGACGAGAGAGAGAGAGAGAGAGAGAGAGAGAGAGAGAGAGAGAGAGAGAGAGAGAGAGAGAGAGAGAGAGAGAGAGAGAGAGAGGAGAATCACACACACACACACACACACACACACACACACACACACACACACACACACACACACAAAGCTATGGGCGGCGTCAACAGCTCCACACCCACTGCCGCCCATATTTGTCCCGCCCATGCATGCTCACGCCCAAGCTTCCCCAGTCAGCCCATACGCCTCCGCAGCCGCCCTCACTATATAATGAAGTGACTCAAGACACACAGATCCACGTGTTCCGGAGAAAACTGACGTCTGGCAGGAGAGAGAGAGAGAGAGAGAGAGAGAGAGAGAGAGAGAGAGAGAGAGAGAGAGAGAGAGATAAGGGTGTTTACTAGAAGTGTCAGGAGGCGGCGTGTAACTCTTACAAAGAGTGTCTCCATCTTGTGGTGGTGATTGATGCACTACATAAAGCAGAGTTCAGTGTAATTATCTTCCAGCAGTCCACCTCGCCATGCCCTCTTGTGTTTCTTGTTAAAGCAGGCACCACCCTCCCACGCATTATAACTACCATACGCCTAATTAACTACCTTACCGCTAACTGTCCACATGTGACTCCTTCAATGCACGACACACCTTCCTAGTACAGCCTGTCAACCCCGTCACTGTCCCATCACCGTCCCATCACTAATGACACTGTGGCACCATTAATTAACTACCCTTCTCTATCCACTCACTCCCACACGTCACGTCACCCCTTCAGTGCATTATTATACAGCTTTCTATTAAATTATCCGCCCCATTACCGTCCCATCACTGTCTCATCATGTTTGTTACCTCCACTCTATTAATAGACTCACCCTCTCACTGAGCAGGTGGAGCTGGTGGACTAGGTGGGGCAAGTGGGGCGGTCACCGTGTTCCCAGGTCTCGTGTCTGGTGAGGAAGAGGACGTCTGGTCACTGGCGGCGGTGGTGGTGGTGGACGTGGTGGGAGTTGCCAAATGGAAATATTCTACGTCACCAGATCCACCTTGAAAAGCCGCAAAAAGATCGCCAAATCATTGTTGTACATGCTACAAATGTTCCTAGACGAAGTAATTGGCTTGATTAACACACAGGCTAATCAGTATAGGGCCCCGTTGACCGTTTATCCCTCCGAGTGACGCAGAGCAAACCTGTCTCGGGAGTCTCGATCGCCACCCTCTAATCACTCGCCTTTTAAATCCGATTGATGTTTAATTGATTGATTGATAAGTTTATTGTTGTAGCAGTGTATACACCATCGAAATGTTGTTCATTTCCCTATGAATGAACCTATCAAATTACCAAGTTATCTATCTATCTATCTACACACAAGCATGTAAATATCTTCTCCAGCACCGCCAACACCCACACCTGCCCACCTTCGCCATCATGAACGGGAGTGTGTCAGTTTACACATTACTACTAGTATTTCCATGCAACTATATTGTGGCATTATATCACCTCAGACGCTGTGGCGCCATGCAACAAATTGTTCACTAATTTCGCTTCACTTGCAAACCAGATATTGTTTTGCATCTCTTTCAACTGATAGGAAAACAAGTCGATACATTATGCATTTTATTATATCAAGAGATATTGTGTTGCCATTAGAAATATATAGGAGTATCATTCACAAGATATCGTCATATCAGTAGGTATGAAAAATAAATACAAGTAACAAAAACTGCACCACGTTACAAGACACTGGCCAGACACTTAAATTAAGTATTGCATTGAAAGACTCACAAAACATCATCTCGGGAAACACGTAACAATACCTTTGTGCTTCACAACAGGAAGGATGAGTGATGAGCAGAGGAATCGTGACCCAAGAGGTTACCTTCCTCTCTTAGTCTACACTCTCCTTTCTTAAATACTATATACATATGTACACCGTACACTCCTATTACAATGCTATGCATAACTTCTAAATATTACCGTTTTCTGCTGGTGTAGATAAGGCATTGCAAAAAAACCATACCCGCTACATATCTACAACTGTCTACAAATTCTACAAATTTATCAACCCAATCTACAAATGGTCAATGAAATACACTACACCAGTGATGAAGATCTGTGGCCAACCTTCAGAACTTCATTGGTACGTCTCCAAGAATCATCCTTTTCTTCTCCCTCTTCCTTTTTTTCCTCCTCTTGTTCCTTTGGCAACACCGGCAGTAGTAGCAATCTGGTGTCCGTTGTATGTCATGCACGCTCACTCCAAAAACTTGCCTCACTTCTTTGGCGTTAGTAGTACTGAATCCTGGAACAAGAGATGGAACAATATTGTAATGGCGTCCTCCTCAATGCCTGTTGTCTTGTAGTACAGAGGGTTGAGGAAGGTATTGTGGATGATGTAACGATAAGTATGGTATATTAAGGAGAGCCAAGGTGGATCGGGTTTGCGTGGGTGGCTCTGTAGGCCTAAGGAGGAAAACTGCCGTACCAAACGCATAATTAATACGAGCGGAGGAACTTTATGAGTAGGGATTTTGGAATGTTGTGCATGGTAGAAATATTAGTGTTAGCATGAAGTGTACTACAACATGTATAAGGAGGAATAGAGTAAGGAAGGCAGCGTATTTAACATTGCGTGAATTGGCACGCGGGGCAGTAGATTTGAGTGGGGGCAGGAAAGGACGCGATCTCGGATGAAGGGAGTGAGTGGCACTCTCTACTCGGACATATGTGGGGTGTGGACGCGTCACGGTGAGCGAGGGTCTCTGATCAGGTGGGTAATGTGATCAGGGCAGTGGAATTTCGTGTTAATATAATCGAGGGTGTCATTATGTGGAGTTAAGTCGTGTATTCAAGTGAGGAGAGTGTGTTTCTCTGTTGTTGGTTAAGAGTGCCGCGTCACTTTCATCGTTTTTTGTTCGAATGTACTTTACTTTATTTGAAATATATGTAAAATTGACTTGGAAGAGAGTTTTCCTTCAATGAAAATCCCAGCCCGTGTGGTACAATGATAACACGTCGACGAATGATGAGTGATGAGCAGAGGACTTGTGTCCCGAGAGGTTTTTTTTTCATGTAGGAAGAGCGCCAGCCAAGGGCAAGAAACAAAGAAAAGATAAAAAAAAAAAAAAAGGCCCACTTGAGTGCTGGCTCTCTAAAAAGTGGAAAAGCGTCAGCCAAAACAAGGGAGGAAATGCCTCGATATCTCTCTCTTCAAAGAAGACAAGTCGCAAGAATTCAGAAATACAGATGCAGGTAGGGAGTTCCAGATTGTACAAATGAAAAGGATGAATGATTGAGAGTACTGGTTAACTCTTGCGTTGGGAAGTTGGACACAATAGGGATGAGAAGAAAGCCTTGTAAAGCGAGGCCGCAGGACGAGGGGAGGCATAAAGATAGCAAGATCTGTAGAACAGTTAGCATGAAAATAACGATAAAAGAGAAGGAGATTCAACATTTCGGCGGTGAAAAGAGGCTGAATTAGTTAGTCAGAGGAGGGGAATACCAAAACAATTGTTCAGTTTACTGTCCATATCAATTTGGAACACTGCCGAACCTGTTATAATGGTCAACAATTTGAAATCATTGAACCTAGCTTTGTCAAATCCCCTTGGATACTGCCAACATGAAAAACCTCATAGTACCAATAAACGCACTTACAATTCACTACAAGCACACAGTATGCACCAATACTGACACCACACCACAAAACACACCATACACAACTGACACACACACAAACAACTTAAATCACTCAAAACTAACCCAAAACACCCTGCAACACCTCAAAATATAAAAAGCTCACCCAAAACACATTACAGACACCCAAGTTACCAATATCATCCCTAGATACACACACACACACACACACACACACACACACACACACACACACACACACACACACACACACACACACATGTAGTGAACACACACTACACTACACTAGAGAGAGAGAGAGAGAGAGAGAGAGAGAGAGAGAGAGAGAGAGAGAGAGAGAGAGAGAGAGAGAGAGAGAGAGAGAGAGAGAGAGAGAGAGAGAGAGAGAGAGAGAGAGAGAGAGAGAGAGAGAGAGAGAGAGAGAGAGAGAGAGAGAGAGAGAGAGAGAGAGAGCAAACAAATCTTAACAGAAAACAACAACAACAACACCAAAAACCACAATTTCCTTTACTCCTATATCCAGGGCAGAACACGGAGACACAGGCTTGCCCGACTTTAGTGAACAGCGGCGGGCAGTCAGTGTGGTGCAAGGTGTAGGTAATCTGCGCCGTGAATTGACCGCCCACAGCCTCCGCCACGTCCACCTCATTCTGCCTGTCGTCACCTGGGAACGAAGCGGGTAATCAATGATAAAGGACACTTGTTATAAGGGCCCACTGACACTGAGCTAGCCTGTTGAGGGCCTCAAAACATACTCAAAAATCCTTGTATAGGCCCAATTCACTCTTACACACACCCACGACAAACCACACATACCCAAACCCTCTTAAAATCTCAATAACATTCCAGAACACACTAAGAAAACACAGAACAGGTTAAAATACCTCCAAACTCACTAGAAACACCCAATATTTAATTAAATATCCCCCACACACACCCAAAAGACCACTAAACCCCCCACCACTTATAACACTCATAATAATACCAAATCCCACTCAGAACACCAACCAATCCCTCAAAGTTCTCCCAAACCACACTCAAAACATACTAATACACTTACCTAAATATTACACCTTGGCTTCTTCTACTATTCCACCTTTATTTCTCATTTTTCTTCATTCTTCTCCATTATTACTCCTTCTTCTTCCTCCTCCTCCTTCCATCCACACGTCTGAGCCTAGAAACACATCAAAACACTAGATATTAGACAAAATATTTAGGAAAAGGAGGGTGACTTAAGTATTATGGCTTTGCTGCTGCTCCTCTTCCTCCTCCATTTCTCCTCTCTTCCTCTTTATCCTCCTTTATTTCAACTTTCTTCCTCTTTCTGCTACAATTATCTAAACATCTGAACCTAGAAACCCACGAAAACACGTAGAAATCACTAGATATTAGGCAAAATATCGACGAACTGTGGATTTGGAAAATTGGCGCCAGCCACTACCTGGGT
Source organism: Portunus trituberculatus (assembly GCF_017591435.1). NCBI lineage: Eukaryota > Metazoa > Arthropoda > Malacostraca > Decapoda > Portunidae > Portunus > Portunus trituberculatus. Next base: position 3,052,058 of record NC_059265.1, read on the forward strand.
GGGCTGTGGTCATCCGAGAGAGAACGGGAACGGGGCTGACTCGGCTAAATTACGTAAATCATTTCATTTCAAAATGACTTTTACAAAAACGAGGCCACGGCCAAATGCTTGTTATTTTATGACGTGATAAATACTTAAACTAATTTTCAAAATATCAAAATATCTCCAGCTTAACTGGTTTTTAAAAAAGGTCTAAATTAAGTACGTTAAAAGTACAAAACATTTTAACCCATAAATCTCTTAAAACGTCCTATAAAGTCAAGCCATTTTCACTTGGCGTGTATTTTATCACATTTCAGGGAGTCTGAGCTAGCTTTCAGGGCATTCTACAGCGTGTTAGACCGAGAAGCAGAAACGTGAGCAAATAAAATAAAGAAAAATAAGAGCTTTTTACAACAGCACCAAACACCATTTCAAAGTCCACATATTTCACTCAATAGATTGATTTCACACTTAAAAGAGGACAGGCCGACTTTTGCTACCATAAAGGCCCACTTATACCTTGAAATGAAAAGCTCAAAACTCCAAGTGGGAAATTTTGAGCGTTAAAAGCCTTTAACATACGCCATAAAACACCACTAAACGCCACATATTTACCCAGCACAGGCGCGGAACACACTTCAAACACAACGAAACATTTATAGAAACCATAAAAACATACCATGGAAGCGTAATATTAGCGTCAGGAAATATTGGAAAAAAAGTATTTGACCCAACAGGCTGGTGACGGGTGGGTGAGGGCGGGTGTAGGGTGTTGGCTAGGGGACCGTCGGGGGGGAAGCGGCCTGGAGGCAACACCGGCGGCGGGACATCCATATATAGCCTTTATCATCTCACCAAACCAAAATTAAGCCACACAGAGAAATTTTGACTAGACTAAATGAAATGTTAGACTGGTGGCTACCTTGTGACACATGTTTGGCCGAGGGTAAGTGAAGGAAACAAATATGAGAGGGTAATACAGACGCCTTGCTCTTTTATGCTCCTTATACCATTACTTGAAAATATTTGCGTACTGTTTTCACTCTCATATGTAAAGAAAACCTAACATTAAGTGAATAGCCTTATAAATACCTTTAATAGACGAAGATTAGGCAGTGTGGTGAAGGCTTGCACGGTTTCTCATACTGATTGCCTCTTGGTGCTCCTTGAAAACTGTCGGTAATATAGCAACACTTCACTTTGTGTGTGTGTGTGTGTGTGTGTGTGTGTGTGTGTGTGTGTGTGTGTGTGTGTGTGTGTGTGTGTGTGTGTGTGTCTCTGGGTGTGGATGTGCATGGGTCAGTATAGCCCACCGCCACAACTGTGTTCACCACCACCACCGCTAAGAGACTACTGCCGTAGCAAAAGGTTATCTGTGAAGTCAGGACGCATGTATATATGTTTATGATAACTATCTGTCACTAAATCTCTTATTAATGAGACGCTATGCTTATACAAATACCACATGTCGATTTATTGGTTATTGTGACATCTTCCTCTTCGTTATCGTGTCCAGCTTTTGTTATTTGTCAAAGCAGGAAATATTAAATTGTATCTTGTTGTACAGCGAGTGTTGGCAAATCCGCGAGGCAATAAACAAGGTGCTTAAAAGGCAGACTGTACTATTTTTCTCATTCTCCATTTCTACCGCCTGATATACGAGTATTTCTGACAATAAACCAGGGTGACAGGATACTAAGTAGAGCAATATAGACTTTTTTCTATCTACATACACATCTATATTATTATTTATATACGAATTCATTGACTCATCTATCTGCCTGCCTATCCATCTATCTGTTTGTTTGCCCAACTGTCTATTTACATATCTATCAACCCATCAAATTACCCGCATTAATTGCATATCTATCGGGAGTATCTTCACACAAGTCAGGCGCTTATCCGATTCCCTTTGCCACTGTCGTCTTCATACACGTGCACACTCGCGTACGGCAACACGTGCCTGGCCACGCGCACCACATACATCCTACGGTACACCACCACCACCACCACAACCACTGCCAGTTCCGCATCTGCCCATTCAGTCAGTTAGCCAAATAGTCAGTCAGCCAGATAGTCAGTCATTTAGTTAGTATTTTATTCATTTAATCAGTCAGTCAGTCAGTCAGTCAGAAAGTCAGTCCAAATGTCAGTCAGTCAGTGAATCTATTAGTTAGACAGGCAATCTATCCATCAATCCGTCAATCTTTCAGCCACTCAATCAATCAATATTCACGATGCAAAACAAGCAAACACACCATCACCAACAATCACCACCACCACCACCAATACACAGCACACTGACATCATCACCACCAACACTTTCTAAAGGTGTGTACACACTTACTGAATTTCCACGCATCGTTTCATCGTTGCGTATCACCTTATAATGCGTTACCGTGCAACAGGGTATTGTACCCATTTTTGCCTATCCGCGTGGTGTATCATCGTTGAGTGATGCAACAGTGTCATTCAGTTTGTTCCTGACCGTAGATATGAGTGCAAATGTGCAGTTGTCTGTGGCCACGTTTAGTTTTATTCATGAACATCAAATCAATAAAAGGAAAAATGAATGACGGAGTTGGTGGGTGTCTACACTATGTATGTGTAATGAAACAATACTGTGTTGACTGACTTGAAATTCCAGCATGTGACGGAACTGTATCAAAACGTGACAAGGATACACACAACTGATTTTGAGTTTGTCTGCAATTGGGGTCAAAATTGCAAAAAATATTCATGCCCGTCCACGACAACACTGAACATGCAACTGGACGATCCCACGCTCCTTGTCACACACACACACACACACACACACACACACACACACACACACACACACGAAGGTTGGTGAGTTGTGTATCATTCCTTTGAGATGACGCCAAAATACCGAAAAATGGCGGATGGAACCCGTTGCGTAACTTTGTGTCATATTTTGACACGCAACGGTGAAGCACTATCCTGTCAACACTGCTACGCAACGGTGATCCGATACGTGGAAATGCAACAAGTGTGTACACGCCTTAATTAAAACACAAACAATATTCATACACAGTGTTACACCCGCAACCCCGACCGCCGCCCCTCCACCGCTCCTCTGGTCCCGCGGCACGCAGGGTGGCCGGCCAGACAGCCAAGGTGACTCTGGGCGGCGGACTAACATTCCTTCAAGACGTGTTTGTGTCCGTGGTGGAGGAATGAACTGATGGTGGGAGTGGTGGTAGTGGAGGACAGGATTCAGAGTGAGTGAGTGAGTGAGTGAATAAGTGAGTGAGAAAGAGGACAGGAAAGAATAGAAGAAAGAGGAAAAATAAGAATATCTTATCAGAGCACAACATTTTCTCTCTCTCCCCCACCCCAGGTCTCGTGTCTGGTGATGAAATGGACGTCTGGTCAGTGGTGGTGGTGGTGGTCAGTTGCCAAATGAAAATATTCTACGTCACCAGCTCCACCTTGAAAAGTCGCTCCAGTTTGGTCATTACCACAGACTGATGGAAAGTTTGAAGTTAATTTGGGCAGCATGACGTTATGAGGATAATGAATATAATGATGTAAGAGCTGGAGAACCACTGATGAGAGAAGAGAGGCGAGAACTGAAGTGACAGGAAGCAGCACTTCCTGCTTGCGTCACGTGAGCGTATTGCGCGCTGGTTGGGCACGTGGTAAGAACCCAGTGAGCATGGCGGGAACTTAGTGAGCGTGGCGGGAGCCTGATCACATGCGTGTTATGACCGTAGTTAAACCCGATTGGACACAATGATATCGTAGCGATATCAAGGGACGTACGCAGTAAAGGCTTGGTAGATACGTAGCAGTGGAGGGATTTCGCAATTCCATCACGTCTCCACTACGTCCTCAAAAATTTTATGAACGTGTTGAGAACCTGCTGCGCGTAGTAAGGACCGCCTCTGGTGTGATGGGGCCTTGACACGGAGAGTTTATCCCTGTCAGTGACGCACACCAAACTTGTCTCAGGGGCCTCGCTCGTCTCCTCTCCACCTCCCCCTCCCCCGCTGTTCCCCACACTCTCATCACTCGCCTTTTAAATCTCATTGATGTTTACTTGATTGATTGATAAGTTTATTGTTATAGCAGTGTATACACCATCGAACTGTTGTCAATTTACGTATGAATGAACCTAACAAATTACCAGCTTATGTATCTATCTATCTACACACAAGCATGTAGATATCTCCACCAGCACCGCCAACACCCACACCTGCCCACCTTCGCCATCATGAACGGCAGTGTGTCAGTTTACACAATACTACTAGTATTTCCATGCCACTATATTGTAGCATCATATCACCTCAGACGCTGGTCAACAAGACGAGACACAGCAAGGAGACCAGACCAGACCAGACGAGACGAGAGAGAGAGAGAGAGAGAGAGAGAGAGAGAGAGAGAGAGAGAGAGAGAGAGAGAGAGAGAGAGAGAGAGAGAGAGAGACGAGAATCACACACACACACACACACACACACACACACACACACACACACACACACACAAAGCTATGGGCGGCGTCAACAGCTCCACACCCACTGCCGCCCATATTTGTCCCGCCCATGCATGCTCACGCCCAAGCTTCCCCAGTCAGCCCATACGCCTCCGCAGCCGCCCTCACTATATAATGAAGTGACTCAAGACACACAGATCCACGTGTTCCGGAGAAAACTGACGTCTGGCAGGAGGAGAGAGAGAGAGAGAGAGAGAGAGAGAGAGAGAGAGAGAGAGAGAGAGAGAGAGAGAGAGAGAGAGATAAGGGTGTTTACTAGAAGTGTCAGGAGGCGGCGTGTAACTCTTACAAAGAGTGTCTCCATCTTGTGGTGGTGATTGATGCACTACATAAAGCAGAGTTCAGTGTAATTATCTTCCAGCAGTCCACCTCGCCATGCCCTCTTGTGTTTCTTGTTAAAGCAGGCACCACCCTCCCACGCATTATAACTACCATACGCCTAATTAACTACCTTACCGCTAACTGTCCACATGTGACTCCTTCAATGCACGACACACCTTCCTAGTACAGCCTGTCAACCCCGTCACTGTCCCATCACCGTCCCATCACTAATGACACTGTGGCACCATTAATTAACTACCCTTCTCTATCCACTCACTCCCACACGTCACGTCACCCCTTCAGTGCATTATTATACAGCTTTCTATTAAATTATCCGCCCCATTACCGTCCCATCACTGTCTCATCATGTTTGTTACCTCCACTCTATTAATAGACTCACCCTCTCACTGAGCAGGTGGAGCTGGTGGACTAGGTGGGGCAAGTGGGGCGGTCACCGTGTTCCCAGGTCTCGTGTCTGGTGAGGAAGAGGACGTCTGGTCACTGGCGGCGGTGGTGGTGGTGGACGTGGTGGGAGTTGCCAAATGGAAATATTCTACGTCACCAGATCCACCTTGAAAAGCCGCAAAAAGATCGCCAAATCATTGTTGTACATGCTACAAATGTTCCTAGACGAAGTAATTGGCTTGATTAACACACAGGCTAATCAGTATAGGCCCCGTTGACCGTTTATCCCTCCGAGTGACGCAGAGCAAACCTGTCTCGGGAGTCTCGATCGCCACCCTCTAATCACTCGCCTTTTAAATCCGATTGATGTTTGATTGATTGATTGATAAGTTTATTGTTGTAGCAGTGTATACACCATCGAAATGTTGTTCATTTCCCTATGAATGAACCTATCAAATTACCAAGTTATCTATCTATCTATCTACACACAAGCATGTAAATATCTTCTCCAGCACCGCCAACACCCACACCTGCCCACCTTCGCCATCATGAACGGGAGTGTGTCAGTTTACACATTACTACTAGTATTTCCATGCAACTATATTGTGGCATTATATCACCTCAGACGCTGTGGCGCCATGCAACAAATTGTTCACTAATTTCGCTTCACTTGCAAACCAGATATTGTTTTGCATCTCTTTCAACTGATAGGAAAACAAGTCGATACATTATGCATTTTATTATATCAAGAGATATTGTGTTGCCATTAGAAATATATAGGAGTATCATTCACAAGATATCGTCATATCAGTAGGTATGAAAAATAAATACAAGTAACAAAAACTGCACCACGTTACAAGACACTGGCCAGACACTTAAATTAAGTATTGCATTGAAAGACTCACAAAACATCATCTCGGGAAACACGTAACAATACCTTTGTGCTTCACAACAGGAAGGATGAGTGATGAGCAGAGGAATCGTGACCCAAGAGGTTACCTTCCTCTCTTAGTCTACACTCTCCTTTCTTAAATACTATATACATATGTACACCGTACACTCCTATTACAATGCTATGCATAACTTCTAAATATTACCGTTTTCTGCTGGTGTAGATAAGGCATTGCAAAAAACCATACCCGCTACATATCTACAACTGTCTACAAATTCTACAAATTTATCAACCCAATCTACAAATGGTCAATGAAATACACTACACCAGTGATGAAGATCTGTGGCCAACCTTCAGAACTTCATTGGTACGTCTCCAAGAATCACCCTTTTCTTCTCCCTCTTCCTTTTTCCTCCTCTTGTTCCTTTGGCAACACCGGCAGTAGTAGCAGTCTGGTGTCCGTTGTATGTCATGCACGCTCACTCCAAAAACTTGCCTCACTTCTTTGGCGTTCCTCCTCCTTCCATCCACACGTCTGAGCCTAGAAACACATCAAAACACTAGATATTAGGCAAAATATTTAGGAAAAGGAGGGTGACTTAAGTATTGTAGCTTTGCTGCTGCTCCTCTTCCTCCTCCATTTCTCCTCTCTTCCTCTTTATCCTCCTTTATTTCAACTTTCTTCCTCTTTCTGCTACAATTATCTAAACATCTGAACCTAGAAACCCACGAAAACACGTAGAAATCACTAGATATTAGGCAAAATATCGACGAACTGTGGATTTGGAAAATTGGCGCCAGCCACTACCTGGGTGGGCTGTGGTCATCCGAGAGAGAACGGGAACGGGGCTGACTCGGCTAAATTACGTAAATCATTTCATTTCAAAATTGACTTTTACAAAAAACGAGGCCACGGCCAAATGCTTGTTATTTTATGACGTGATAAATACTTAAACTAATTTTCAAAATATCAAAATATCTCCAGCTTAACTGGTTTTTAAAAAAGGTCTAAATTAAGTACGTTAAAAGTACAAAAACATTTTAACCCATAAATCTCTTAAAACGTCCTGTAAAGTCAAGCCATTTTCACTTGGCGTGTATTTTATCACATTTCAGGGAGTCTGAGCTTTCTTTTAGGGCATTCTACAGCGTGTTAGACCGAGAAGCAGAAACGTGAGCAAATAAAATAAAGAAAAATAAGAGCTTTTTACAACAGCACCAAACACCATTTCAAAGTCCACATATTTCACTCAATAGATTGATTTCACACTTAAAAGAGGACAGGCACTCTTTTGCTACCATAAAGGCCCACTTATACCTTGAAATGAAAAAGCTCAAAACTCCAAGTGGGAAATTTTGAGCGTTAAAAGCCTTTAACATACGCCATAAAACACCACTAAACGCCACATATTTACCCAGCACAGGCGCGGAACACACTTCAAACACTACGAAACATTTATAGAAACCATAAAAACATACCATGGAAGCGTAATATTAGCGTCAGGAAATATTGGAAAAAGTATTTGACCCAACTGGCTGGTGACGGGTGGGTGAGGGCGGGTGTAGGGTGTTGGCTAGGGGACCGTCGGGGAAGCGGCCTGGAGGCAACACCGGCGGCGGGACATCCATATATAGCCTTTATCATCTCACCAAACCAAAATTAAGCCACACAGAGAAATTTTGACTAGACTAAATGAAATGTTAGACTGGTGGCTACCTTGTGACACATGTTTGGCCGAGGGTAAGTGAAGGAAACAAATATGAGAGGGTAATACAGACGCCTTGCTCTTTTATGCTCCTTATACCATTACTTGAAAATATTTGCGTACTGTTTTCACTCTCATATGTAAAGAAAACCTAACATTAAATGAATAGCCTTATAAATACCTTTAATAGACGAAGATTAGGCAGTGTGGTGAAGGCTTGCACGGTTTCTCATACTGATTGCCTCTTGGTGCTCCTTGAAAACTGTCGGTAATATAGCAACACTTCACTTTATTTGTGTGTGTGTGTGTGTGTGTGTGTGTGTGTGTGTGTGTGTGTGTGTGTGTGTGTGTGTGTGTGTGTCTCTGGGTGTGGATGTGCATGGGTCAGTATAGCCCACCGCCACAACTGTGTTCACCACCACCACCGCTAAGAGACTACTGCCGTAGCAAAAGGTTATCTGTGAAGTCAGGACGCATGTATATATGTTTATGATAACTATCTGTCACTAAATCTCTTATTAATGAGACGCTATGCTTATACAAATACCACATGTCGATTTATTGGTTATTGTGACATCTTCCTCTTCGTTATCGTGTCCAGCTTTTGTTATTTGTCAAAGCAGGAAATATTAAATTGTATCTTGTTGTACAGCGAGTGTTGGCAAATCCGCGAGGCAATAAACAAGGTGCTTAAAAGGCAGACTGTACTATTTTTCTCATTCTCCATTTCTACCGCCTGATATACGAGTATTTCTGACAATAAACCAGGGTGACAGGATACTAAGTAGAGCAATATAGACTTTTTCTATCTACATACACATCTATATTATTATTTATATACGAATTCATTGACTCATCTATCTGCCTGCCTATCCATCTATCTGTTTGTTTGCCCAACTGTCTATTTACATATCTATCAACCCATCAAATTACCCGCTTATCCATCTATCTTCACACAAGCATATAAATACCACTACCACCACACCACCACCACCACCACAACCACTGCCAGTTCCCGCATCTGCCCATTCAGTCAGTTAGCCAAATAGTCAGTCAGCCAGATAGTCAGTCATTTAGTTAGTATTTTATTCATTTAATCAGTCAGTCAGTCAGTCAGTCAGAAAGTCAGTCCAAATGTCAGTCAGTCAGTGAATCTATTAGTTAGACAGGCAATCTATCCATCAATCCGTCAATCTTTCAGCCACTCAATCAATCAATATTCACGATGCAAAACAAGCAAACACACCATCACCAACAATCACCACCACCACCACCAATACACAGCACACTGACATCATCACCACCAACACTTTCTAAAGGTGTGTACACACTTACTGAATTTCCACGCATCGTTTCATCGTTGCGTATCACCTTATAATGCGTTACCGTGCAACAGGGTATTGTACCCATTTTTGCCTATCCGCGTGGTGTATCATCGTTGAGTGATGCAACAGTGTCATTCAGTTTGTTCCTGACCGTAGATATGAGTGCAAATGTGCAGTTGTCTGTGGCCACGTTTAGTTTTATTCATGAACATCAAATCAATAAAAGGAAAAATGAATGACGGAGTTGGTGGGTGTCTACACTATGTATGTGTAATGAAACAATACTGTGTTGACTGACTTGAAATTCCAGCATGTGACGGAACTGTATCAAAACGTGACAAGGATACACACAACTGATTTTGAGTTTGTCTGCAATTGGGGTCAAAATTGCAAAAAATATTCATGCCCGTCCACGACAACACTGAACATGCAACTGGACGATCCCACGCTCCTTGTCACACACACACACACACACACACACACACACACACACGAAGGTTGGTGAGTTGTGTATCATTCCTTTGAGATGACGCCAAAATACCGAAAAATGGCGGATGGAACCCGTTGCGTAACTTTGTGTCATATTTTGACACGCAACGGTGAAGCACTATCCTGTCAACACTGCTACGCAACGGTGATCCGATACGTGGAAATGCAACAAGTGTGTACACGCCTTAATTAAAACACAAACAATATTCATACACAGTGTTACACCCGCAACCCCGACCGCCGCCCTCCACCGCTCCTCTGGTCCCGCGGCACGCAGGGTGGCCGGCCAGACAGCCAAGGTGACTCTGGGCGGCGGACTAACATTCCTTCAAGACGTGTTTGTGTCCGTGGTGGAGGAATGAACTGATGGTGGTAGTGGTGGTAGTGGAGGACAGGATTCAGAGTGAGTGAGTGAGTGAGTGAATAAGTGAGTGAGAAAGAGGACAGGAAAGAATAGAAGAAAGAGGAAAAATAAGAATATCTTATCAGAGCACAACATTTTCTCTCTCTCCCCCACTCCAGGTCTCGTGTCTGGTGATGAAATGGACGTCTGGTCAGTGGTGGTGGTGGTGGTCAGTTGCCAAATGAAAATATTCTACGTCACCAGCTCCACCTTGAAAAGTCGCTCCAGTTTGGTCATTACCACAGACTGATGGAAAGTTTGAAGTTAATTTGGGCAGCATGACGTTATGAGGATAATGAATATAATGATGTAAGAGCTGGAGAACCACTGATGAGAGAAGAGAGGCGAGAACTGAAGTGACAGGAAGCAGCACTTCCTGCTTGCGTCACGTGAGCGTATTGCGCGCTGGTTGGGCACGTGGTAAGAACCCAGTGAGCATGGCGGGAACTTAGTGAGCGTGGCGGGAGCCTGATCACATGCGTGTTATGACCGTAGTTAAACCCGATTGGACACAATGATATCGTAGCGATATCAAGGGACGTACGCAGTAAAGGCTTGGTAGATACGTAGCAGTGGAGGGATTTCGCAATTCCATCACGTCTCCACTACGTCCTCAAAAATTTTATGAACGTGTTGAGAACCTGCTGCGCGTAGTAAGGACCGCCTCTGGTGTGATGGGGCCTTGACACGGAGAGTTTATCCCTGTCAGTGACGCACACCAAACTTGTCTCAGGGGCCTCGCTCGTCTCCTCTCCACCTCCCCCTCCCCCGCTGTTCCCCACACTCTCATCACTCGCCTTTTAAATCTCATTGATGTTTACTTGATTGATTGATAAGTTTATTGTTATAGCAGTGTATACACCATCGAACTGTTGTCAATTTACGTATGAATGAACCTAACAAATTACCAGCTTATGTATCTATCTATCTACACACAAGCATGTAGATATCTCCACCAGCACCGCCAACACCCACACCTGCCCACCTTCGCCATCATGAACGGCAGTGTGTCAGTTTACACAATACTACTAGTATTTCCATGCCACTATATTGTAGCATCATATCACCTCAGACGCTGGTCAACAAGACGAGACACAGCAAGGAGACCAGACCAGACCAGACGACACGAGAGAGAGAGAGAGAGAGAGAGAGAGAGAGAGAGAGAGAGAGAGAGAGAGAGAGAGAGAGAGAGAGAGAGAGAGAGAGAGAGAGGAGAATCACGATACACACACACACACACACACACACACACACACACACACACACACACACAAAGCTATGGGCGGCGTCAACAGCTCCACACCCACTGCCGCCCATATTTGTCCCGCCCATGCATGCTCACGCCCAAGCTTCCCCAGTCAGCCCATACGCCTCCGCAGCCGCCCTCACTATATAATGAAGTGACTCAAGACACACAGATCCACGTGTTCCGGAGAAAACTGACGTCTGACAGGCGAGGAGAGAGAGAGAGAGAGAGAGAGAGAGAGACGTGGTGTTGACCTGCCGTCGAGCGTTCACACCGTTTTCTCTCATCTCGGTAATAACAACGATAATAATAATAATAATAATAATAATAATAATAATAATAATAATAATAATAATAATAATAAGTAGTAGTAGTAGTAGTAGTAGTAGTAGTAGTAGTAGTAGTAGTAGTAGTAGTAGTGGTGGTAGCAAGTGAAGCAAAATGTATGTTGTTCTGTTATGGACCAGTGGTGTTCAACCTGGGTGGAGAGTCCATCTTCTAGTGGACGAGATGAAGTGAGGGGTGGACAGGTGGACAGCTGTCTGGGGGTGGACTACTGGGTGGACGAGATCCTCACCTGCATGTGTCTCTATAATATACAAAAGACTCTCTCTCTCTCTCTCTCTCTCTCTCTCTCTCTCTCTCTCTCTCTCTCTCCTATATTTCTTAAAACACATACTACCAATACATATTTATCTATTGTAACATCGAGGTTGCCACTTTGTCTACTCGCAAGACCCCGATAGTACAACCACGCGAGATATGAGATAGGAAACATTGATCTTAAGTATTAAAAAGGTGACATTCTTAATGAGACTTTTTTCTGGGTGGGGTGAACACCTTCTACTTCATCACCGCTACGGCTGCACCACAGTGAAGAGAGAGAGAGAGAGAGAGAGAGAGAGAGAGAGAGAGAGAGAGAGAGAGAGAGTCAACATGTACTTACAATGGTGACGCGGCGCCCTGACACACACATAGGCCTACTGGCGCTGACACACAGGTCTATGTGAGTAATCCTCGGTGTCACATCACTCCCCACCCCCAACAACACAGAGACACTATATAGCCTACCCCAGGGTGCCACTTTTCTGATAGGCCTACCCCAGGGTGCCACTTTTCTGATAGGCCTACCCCAGGGTGCCACTTTTCTGATAGGCCTACCCCAGGGTGCCACTTTTCTGATAGGCCTACCCCAGGGTGCCACTTTTCTGATAGGCCTACCCCAGGGTGCCACTTTTCTGATAGGCCACTTTTCTGATAGGCCTACCCCAAGGTGCCACTTTTCTGATAGGCCTACCCCAGGGTGCCACTTTTCTTGACTTGAGCGACGTTTTGTCACTTTGCACAAACACACATATATATACATATATATATATATATATATATATATATATATATATATATATATAATATATATATATATATATACATATATATATATATATATATATATATATATATATATATATATATATATATATATATATATATTATATATATATATATATATATATATATATATATATATATATATATATATATATATATATATATATATATATATATATATATATATATATATATATATATATATATATATATATATATATATATATATATATATATATATATATATATATATATATATATATATATATATATATATATATATATATATATATATATATATATATATATATATATATATATATATATATATATATATATATATATATATATATATATATATATATATATATATATATCGTTATCATCATATTTTATTAATAATAAGACTTTGGTACTCATTGTGTACTGAAGACAAGACTGCCGGTGAGCAATACCCGACATTATGTTTTAGTACCCGTCTAGATACTCACTACGCAGTACAGCATGAACGATATTTTTCTAATCATTATCTCCATATTTCATTAATGATCGCACATCGGTAAACATTATCCATACTCTAAAAGTCTAGACATTAAATATTTTCACCGTAATCACACATCTGTACTCTCTACACCAGAATGGGTGCCTAATAATATTATAAGAAATACCCGTGTCTCCGACAACCTTCGTTCATCCCTGTACCCGTCTCGATACTCAGTACTCTACTACCCGGTAGCTACCCAGTACCCGCCCGTCCCTACTTTGCACAATTGTGGCGGCTTGGTTTGGCGGGAAAGTGAGCGTGGTGTGTCCTGTGTCATGTGTCGTGTGTCATGTGTCTGGCGCGGCGTGTCATGTGTCGTGTGAACACTGCAACACTCTCACAACACTGTGTTACTACACACATCCCAGCAAAGTGCCTTAAATCCACGCTAGAGTGTCGGGGCGCGGCACAGCATGCCCCACCACTGCACACACCCACACAAACTAAAGGGCGCGGGCGCGGGCGCGGGCGGGGCACCGTGTCGTTCCTTTAGGCTTCATAATATATCAAAATCAAACCACACCAGCGAGACAAGTAACAAAACAAAATGACAAATTAAGAGGTATGAGAATCACTAATTACACACACAAACAAACAATGGCGTCCTTGGAAAACAAACAAATAATATTAATGATAATATCTGAAGGGTGAGCGGCGCGGCGCTTTGTCGCGCGCTTGGCGCCAACACAGATTTCAAAATTATATTCATTAATAATTATTAATTTGCGTCAAAATACTCGTTCACAAACAACACTGTAGTGACGGAGTGGTGTCATCAGCGCAATAAACCTTAGAAAACAAATCTTTATAATACATTACATAAATATTACAACAAATATTTGTAATACATTACATAAATATTACAACAAATGTTTGTAATACATTACATAAATATTACAACAAATGTTTATAATACATTACACAAATCTTAGCAACAGTAGGCTAGCAATTCATTTTATTTCATTTCTTCTTGATCTGTTTCACTATTTTTTATAATTTTACAGCTTAACAAGATCATTAATTATTTCCTCCAGTGCTGGGAACCTTCCTTTACCTGAGACACGCCCATCACGCCCACGCCCACCCAGATATAAGAGCATTTTTAGGGTGTTTTACGGTTCTCAAGGAGTGACATGATTTCTACATTGCTATTTTTACCCTCTAGTCATCTCTAGGCCCTTGGAAAACAGTCGTGATGAGAGAATAAAGCTTTTTAAGCAAGATTTTAAGATATCAGAGCATTTTAGACGGTTTTAAAGGCAGAATGACATAATTAGTAAGAGGAGAAACATTCTTTCAGTCATTCAGGCCTTGCGTGGAGAGGAATAAAGCTTTTTGCAATGTGGGCGTAATTCTGCCTTCAAAAGTACGCCTAGGGGTGGGTTGGACGTAAAATTCACACGAAAAACTAGGATATTGTTGAATTTTGTAAGATTTCAGTACAGTATGGTGTGTTTATATAGAAGTCAAGTATTATATCACTGCCATTTCTTAAGTATACTGTTTCAAACTAATATATCTTGTTTGATGTTTTGTTATACGTTTTATCTAGTCATATCATACAACAAAACGACTATAAAGTGATATAGAGGGACAAAAATTTTATTAAAGAGCGAAGAATTATGAGAAGAAGTCATTACGAAAAGATTGACTCAAAGCGAGAAGGTAAAATCAATAAACGACAGAAATTTATAGACGACAGAAGAGTGACGGTATTATAAGAACATCGCTATTATGGTATCAAGGACATTTAATATATATTTTAATTCCTATTTATATATGTTGAACTTTTTTCCCGTGCTGTGGGTGGAGTGGGCGGCGTGTCGGGGCGTGGGCGGCGTTGAAATAGGTGATATAAGATTTTGGTGTGTTCTGTTCTGTCTTATTTCAGTCCAGCTGGTCTATCCCAGTGCATCCCAGCCTCTTTCAGTGCATCCCAGCCTCTCCCAGTGCCTCCCAGCCTCCCCTCTCCCAGTGCATGCCCCCAGCCTCCCAGCCTCTCCCAGCCTCCCAGCCCTCCCAGTGCCTCCCAGCCTCCCAGTGCCTCCCATCCTCTCCCAGTGCCTCCCAGCCTCCCAGCCTCCCAGTGCCTCCCAGCCTCCCAGCCTCTCCCAGCCCTCCCAGTGCATCCCAGCCTCCCTCTCCCAGTCCCAGCCTCCCAGCCTCTCCCAGTGCCTCCCAGCCTCCCAGTGCCTCCCAGCCTCTCCCAGT
This sequence comes from Portunus trituberculatus, assembly GCF_017591435.1. NCBI lineage: Eukaryota > Metazoa > Arthropoda > Malacostraca > Decapoda > Portunidae > Portunus > Portunus trituberculatus. The sequence continues at coordinate 3,067,487 of NC_059265.1, forward strand.
GCCTCCCAGCCTCTCCCAGTGCCTCCCAGCCTCTCCTAATGCCCCCCAGTGTCTCCTAGCCTCTCCCAGTCTCTCCCAGTGCATCCCGGCCTCTCCCAGTACCTCCCAGCCCCTCCCAGTCTCTCCCAGCCTCTCCCAGTGCATCCCGGCCTCTCCCAGTACCTCCCAGCCTCTCCCAGTGACTCCCAGCCTCTCCCAGTGCCTCCCATCCTCTCCCAGTGCATCCCAACCTCTCCCCGTGCCTCCCAACCTCTCCCAGTGCATCCCAGCCTCTCCCAGTGCCTCCCATCCTCTCCCAGTGCCTCCCAACCTCTCCCAGTGCATCCCAGCCTCTCCCAGTCTCCCACTGCATCCCAACCTCTCCCAGTGCCTCCCAGTCTCTCCCAACCTCTCCCAGTGCCTCCCAGCCTCTCCCAGTGCATCCCAACCTCTCCCAGTGCCTCCCAATCTCTCCCAGTGCAACCCAGTCTCTCTCAGTGCCTCCCAGCCTCTTCCAGTGCCTCCCAACCTCTCCCAGTGCCTCCCAGCTCTCCCAGTCTCTCCCAGTGCCTCCCAGCCTCTCCCAGTGCATCCCAACCTCTCCCAGTGCCTCCCAGTCTCTCCCAACCTCTCCCAGTGCCTCCCAGCCTCTCCCCGTGCCTCCCATCCTCTCCCAGTGCCTCCCAGCCTCTCCCAGTGCCTCCCAGCCTCTCCCAGTGCATCCCAACCTCTCCCAGTGACATCACAGCTTTTTCCAGTGCATCCCAGCCTCTCCCACTGCCTCCCAGCCTCTCCCAGTGCCTCCCAGCCTCTCTCAGTGTATTCCAGCCTTTCCCAGTTGAGTTGAGTTGAGTTGAGTTGTAGGTCGGGAGAGATGCCTTTGTATCGGCTCTCCCTGACGTATTTTTCTGGCTGTCGTGGTCTTTTGTTCTTTCACTTATTGATTTCTGTTATCGTCTTCTATTTCCTTGATCTTCTTTTGTCTTACATTCCAAAATTTTTGCAGAGTTGTGTTTGTTTGTTGTATGTCTGTATTGTTAAAAAGCAGAGCCCCAATTATTTTTTCAGTATTTTCCTGGTATGGCTGGTGTATTAATTTCTCCCTCTTTATGCTTTGGCAAAATGAATTGATGTTACAATTAACGCTTTTTCATCTTGAAAGATTTTTGTATGCAGTATTTTAGAACAAAAATGTTATTTTCAATTGTACTACGTTCTGTGAAACCTCCTTGCGTTTGTTTCCCTAAGCTGTTCTTTGTTATGTGATCTTCTAAGCTATCTCTTATGATTGACATCATTAGTTTATACCCAACGTTAGTTAATGCAATAGGTCTCAAATCCTTGGCTTTTGGGCATCTTGTTTTGGGGATCATCACTGTCCTTGATTCTTTCCAGCTT
>NC_059265.1:3069363-3071863 GCF_017591435.1 Portunus trituberculatus
GCCCTCGTCAAGATGGGTAGAGGCCTGCTGTGCCACTCACGGCTACAACATCTCCCCCCCCTGACGCGCCCCAGCCAATCCATGCCACACCACACACAAACGTGGTCACGCCACTCAAGGCCCCAAGAACTGACCGTTATCATCACAGTGCTATCCCCTCCATGGTGCCACCCATAAACAGCTAACTTAAGGTTCTCATCTTAAGTCTCCTCAATCCCCATGTGTGCATTTTCAGTATCTATGTACTGCAATTACTAATAAACCATATTATTATTATTATTATTTACACACACACACTGGGATGGACTGGGAGAGAGAAAAGGAGGACAGAGAAGTCTGTGAGCATGTATTTCATGAGAAGTTATGGGTGGAAGGAGCATAGGTGGAGGTGTACAGAATGGGAATGAAAGTGAGAGGGAGTGAGAGGCCTTTAATAGTATGTATGTCTGCGTGATGTATATGATAAATGGGAGGTGGTGAAGAGGGCAGACAGCTGAGAGACTGTCATGAGGAAGACATAAGTCAAATCAGGATTGCCCCTGACAAAACTAAGAAAGAGAGAGAACAAGACGCAATGCTAAAGGAAAAGTTGCAAGACAAAAGAAGACAAGGAGGCCAGTGGAAAATACAGAGGGGAAAAATTGTGAGAGTAGGAGAAGGCACTGGTGGGGACTGAAATACAGGTGTACGGGACAAAGAAATCAGCGAAAAGAGTGTCAAAATGAGTGTAATAAATATACAAGGGCTAACACAAACTAAAGCAAAAGAAGTAGAAGAGTTAGTGAGTGATGATAGTATAGTTTGCTTAACAGAGACCCAGAAGAAGCTAAGAGATATAAACTTCAGTGATAACTGTGTGATAGTAGATAATATGAGAGAGGAGCAAGATAGAAAGGGAGGAGGACTAATGGTGCTATATAGGAAGGATACAGGAGTAGACCTAGAGAAGATACCAACAAAATGTCCGGATATATTGCACACAAAAGGGAAAATGAGAGGATGGGAGATGAGACTAGTAGTGGTTTACCTGAGTGTTAACGATCCACCCAGAAATAATAATATTAAGCTACAAATGGAAAGGATAATAAATGGAAACTCTCACCCGCTCTTAGTCATGGGTGACTTTAATGGACATGTGGGCTTCAAAGGGGAGCAGAAGGTGAATACAAATGGAGAAATCATTTTGGAATTGATAATGTTAAATGATGATTGCAAATGCACAGGAGGAGAGTTCACATGGAGCAGAAATGAACAAAGGAGTGTTATTGATTATGTACTGGCAACAAATCAAGTCTATAGGAAATTCAAGAGCATGCATATAGATGAGGAGAAGGACATTTTTGACATGTCAGACCACAATCCAATTGAAGTGGAGCTAATAATAAAGAGAAGAAGAAAAAATGTGAGAGAAAAGAGTGGGTTGTGAAGGAGTATTATAAAACAGACAATAATTCCTTAGAAAGATTTTGGGTGTGCATGGAAAGCCAGGCGCTAAATAAGGAAGTGGAGAACATTGAAAAATTGGAGTCACTAATAAAGAGAAGGTGCTAAAAGGAAAATATAGGAGAAGAGGAGAAAAGAATAGCAAGAACACAGAGCCTGTATGGATAAATGATGTAATTAGGAAAGAAATCAAAGAAAGGAGGAGGAGAAATGCAACAACAAATGAAGAAGAGAGGAAAGGTGGAAGGAGTTATACCCAAAGCAAAAAGAAAGGGTACATGTGCTAATAAAAAGGAGATCTGTAAACAAGAAGAGAAACAGTCAAAGAAATGAAGGAAAGCAAGGATGGAGGAAAGAAGATGTGGGAGTACATTAAGAAGCTAAAAGGGAAAAGATCAAGGAGAAAATCCCTAAAATCTATGGAGAAGATGGGGTACAACTGGAGCAGGAGAAGGTGGCGGGGGGAGGAGGTAAAGAAATTGTGGAGCAACATATATAGAAAATATGAAAACAATATTGAAGAAATGTGGAATGTGAGGAAGAGAGAGAGTATGAGAACATGATCAAAGACATAGAAGAGAAACGATCAGTTAGGCTGAACGCAGTTGATGAACAAGGGACACAAATGCAATATATACAGACTTGTGCAGTGGAGGTATGGGAACACATCGACATGGCAAGAAGGGTGACAGGAGGAGAGGTGCAATTACAACAGAACATTATCACAGAGGAAAGAGTGGCGAGGTGTCTGGGAAAAATGAAGAGCAAACGAGCTGTGGGGACAGATAATATTAAAGGACAAATGTACAAGGAGATAGGAAATAGCACAGTATTAAAGGAAATATTAGCAAAGGGAATGAAAAGTACATTAGAGTCAGGCCATGTACCACCAAGCTGGAAAGAATCAAGGACAGTGATGATCCCCAAAACAAGATGCCCAAAAGCCAAGGATTTGAGACCTATTGCATTAACTAACGTTGGGTATAAACTAATGATGTCAATCATAAGAGATAGCTTAGAAGATCACATAACAAAGAACAGCTTAGGAAACAAACGC